>NC_045637.1:70425248-70530248 GCF_009829145.1 Chiroxiphia lanceolata | reverse complement strand
AGTGCCTTGGAAATTACAAATGGAAGTAGCAGGTTTTAAAAATTAAGGTTTATCTATCTAAAAAGCACCAGTTTTACATCTGTAACCATTACCTCTTTATAGCATCTTTTATAAACAGGTTCTTAAAATACTCATGGGTTTCTCTTTGGTAAAAAATGCAAAACAAACCTGAGATTTGAATGAGCTCACTTGAGTCAATAATATTATACTGATTTAATCCAGTTGAACATCTGTACCAGGATTGTATATACAGGACTATAAGACTGTTCAGTAAAATCAAACATATAATACAGCTTAGCTACTCTAAGCAGGAAATTCATGTCTCTAAAGAGGTTTTAGTATTGTCTAGCAAACTGCAGTAGTTTAAATTTAGCTATCTTCATGTATTTTACCTGGTACACAATCCTCATTTTTGTAGACTGACTTTCATACGAAAAATCCCCAGAACTGATACTTGGAAATAAAGACTTAAGCACTCATTTTTCGCATTGCTACTGTTTTCAACAGATCAATGACATTGTCTTCATTTAAACCAGGAGAGAATAGGGATTCAAAAAATACGCTTTATTATAATTACATGAATTAGAATTAAAGAAAAGAAGATAGAAGTAAGGAGTAAAATATGCTATCGAAAATTTATTTTCAAGGAGTGTTCAGAAAGAGACTGAAAGTGAAGCAAAGGAGTACCAGAAAGAGTCTCTGTGTTGTAGAACCTGAAGTCTGCCATATCATCAGCAAAATTATTTTTGAATACAGTAAGGCTTTATCTCCATACACTAAAAATACAGCACTCAGTGTCCTGAAGGGATTGACTGTACAGTTTGAATGCACTTCCAATACACACGAAGAAACTTGGATGAGACTTATGAAAGAGGGACGAAAATGCAGGTGCTGAATCCTGCAAGTAACAAGGAAACCAGAGCCATTTTTGCCTCTGGAAGAGGGTCACACTCTTAGACTAGGCTAGAATAGACTATTTCATTTGAAAGGGACCTACAATGACAATCTAATTCAACTGCCTGACTAATTAAGGGATGACCAAGGTAAAGCATGTTATTAAGGGCATTGTCCAAATACCTCTTAAATACTGACAGGCTTGGGGCATCAAACAACTCTTTAGGAAATCATGATTTCTTTGTCAGCCAAACTCTGAAAAGGGGGAAATTCATACACACCACAGTGGAAGGTGCACATGGAATTTCAAGCTGGTAACTCAGGGCTGTTTCTGTCACACAAGTGGAATATAAACATTTATTTCAAAATAAATGGAGTCAGGGAGGTTGAGATAGGAATAGAGACACTAAAGCACCAGTTTCACAGTTTTAACCATTACCTTTTCACTACATCTTTCATAAACAGATCTTAAAATACTCATTAGGTTTCAGTTTGGTAAAAAATGCAAAACTAAACTGCTATTTGAATAAGTTCACTTGACAAAGCAGAAGAAGAGCAACAGCAATATGCAGACCTTTAGGACTAAGGCCTTTCTGCTTAAAAAACAACTCTTGGAGGGAATTAATGGCCAAGTTCTGACAATATTCTAGGGTCAAAGACAAGGATTAGATGCTTTTTAAATTAGGTGGATGAGGAAGAAACTTTTAATAATTTGAACATTTGAAAGACAGATTGTAAAGTTAGAAGAGTTAATTGCATGTGAATTTCCTAACCTAGATACAAACTTGTAATTGTATAAATATTTATTTAAAGTTAGAATTTGGTGTATGTTTTACCAAATTTTATTGACAGTCCTAGTCTTTACTTTCAGTTTTAAACAAATTTCTATGCTTTGCAGCATAAGAACAAATGAAGAGCTTTATTTGTGCAACTGCACGTGTACTCAGCTGTCATTTGTCCACACAGAATAAAAATTAATTTTGTAGTGGGCATTATTTTCTTGATATTGGTTGTCCTGTACAGATATATTTAACAGCATGTAATGTCAGCTTTTCAAGCTTGAGTAGCAATCTCTTCTAACTAAAACTATACTCTTTCAAAAGAATCTTCAAAAGCCCAGAACCAGATGGCAAAGGAGAAGAGAGAATGCATTGCACTTAGTGGCCATGATTTTTAACCCAATCTCAAGACATAAGAAGGCATGGATTTTTAATATTTGAGTCTAGTAGGTCTATCAAGTCCTAAATATCTAGGATGGGCCTGTAGTAAAACTACATGTGAAAAAGTAGACTCTGAAAACAGAAGGATGTGAAGTACCATAAATTAGTTGATTTGGAAATAAGAAAGCATGAAATAGGAGGTAAGAGATACAAAAATAACACCAACTAGTAGGAAAGTGGTTCTGACAAGAATGTACCAGACAATATCTAGCTATTTCTGAGGTAGATGACTGTATTGTAAAATGGCATGTATCCTGAAAGCAAGGAAAGCAAACAGACATTTATTAAACACGGTGAATTTGTAAGACAACACAATTTTTGGTGTTACAAGATGTTGAAACCTTGGAGATCTTGGCCATCAGAAAATGTACCAGCTGTTGAACGGGTGAAAACTGGACAAGTTTGGAAGAAAACTCAAATATAAGCCAGTTTTGGAAATTCTCCAGCAATTCAAAAGGTGCGAGAAATCTTCACAATGACTTCACTATTGCAGTCAATCTTTGTTCTATCACACATATTTAAAGAAAAAGTCAGAAAATAGAATATTTTATTTTCATATGATTTATTTAGAACTTAAAATTCACCTCTTTGCTGTAGTTCTGTGTCTTCTAGTCCTTCTGAATGTTTGGGTTTTTTTCAAGAACAACAGTCAAAAATCTGAAACAAAGTACTTACTGTAGTGTCATTTTACTTTCCCAAATCATTTCAAGGCAGAAGTTTCTGGTTTCTTTCAAACTCAGAGTGGTTTTGCCAGCACTCACTATAGTTCATCTATTTGAAAAACATTTTATTGACAGTTTTTACTTAAACTTAGGCAAGAGGAATGTTAAAGTACCTTGTATACTGACTGAGGCACAACTATTTTAAAGTCTAATTTATGCTCAGTCTACTTTTTTGATCCCTATTACTGTACACCCTGATTTTATTCAGTGTATTTGTTCTCTGAACAGAATGGAGGAGCAATTATTACACTGAATTCATAGAGCATACTGAACCTTGCTAATGTTCCATGCACCAGACTAACCTATCTGTTTCAGTCACTTCTTTCTCTTTTGTCTCCATCTAGAACAGTGGTTTTCTGTGTCACACACTTATGAGTTAAAAACAGGGGAAAAAAAGAACAGATTTATTGTGTCTCTTCAGGTTCACAATTGTCTCTCCTTCAGCAGCAATGCCAGGAAATTGTAAACACATATAAAACCTTTTAGTATAAGTACAGTCTCTTAATTAAAACTATTCTCTCCCTTAAATGTAGCTCTCTCAATTTTAATCTAGTAACATTTTGCCCTGGTGGCAGGTGTCCAGATCCATCGTTACAGTGCGAGATGATTCAGTGGCTTTCTAGCCCCACAAGACTCTACTTTATCAAAAGTATGGCAGAGGAGAAGACAGGAAGTAAAATGATGAGGGAATAATTGAAACACAGGAGTTAAACATACCAAAAACAGGAAAGCTGACTTGGTCAGTAAGTCAGAACTGCTGACTGAAGCAAACTTCAATACCAAATAGCTTGGTATTTCCTAAGGGAGTTGTGCAAAAATGGCTGATTGGCAAAGAGGCAGAAAAAAGAAAAATTGATTCTATCTTCAGGAAAGGCTGTGAAAGACATGAAGTTTCCCTAAAGACTGTATTGAGTATGGCTTCTTCTAGTCTTAGCAGGCACTGTTATTTTTCTTGTTTACTTAAGACTTTTTATTCTTAGTCATTAAACTAAACGAACTAAACACAAACGTAGTAACTGGATAATATTTTACCAAAATGAATGCTAACACAGAGCCCTTTTTCCTTTAGTTCTGATTTTGATTAATTTTTTATAGAAATATTATGAAAATGAGATTGACAGTCCTACTGTTACTTGACAATATGTTTTTTTTTCTTCTTAACTGCACATTATATCCAGCATTTTGACCAGATCAGTAGGATCTGAAAGTCAGTCAGACCTTCAAAGTGCTAAATTACTGGACTGAGTTCTGTCCTTGATAAGGGATAACAGTATCACCACTCGTGTAACTGACATGCTGCTTGGTCTCAAACTGAGGGAATGAGCTTTGGGAACCCCACAGAAGTTCCTAACTAGTCTCTTCCATCTGGAATGATCTCTGAAGGTTATGCAAAAAAACGTATAAAGACACTTCTGTGATTACTGCACATGCCAAGTCTGCTTCAAGGATATGCGGAAGAACTCTGATTCTCAGATTACCAACCCTATTACTATTTCTCCTGAAAGATAAACTCCTTTTTATTAAAATACATTTCTAATAGATACAAGTTGCTAATCATCTAAACTAATATAAAGCCCAGAGAAAATAGTCCAGTGTACTTTTTTTTTCTGAGGGAAGGTAATATGAATAAATTATCCCTCAGTATATGTAAAACTTAAGAAGTAATTTTGGAAACACAGAGGAATAGAGCCTTAAAAGATTTAGGTACCAGGATATGAGAGAATTTTATCAATACCCACAATTTTATAAATCACCAAGTTATTAACATTCTTTTTAGGGATTTAGTACTGAGATTTTCAGGTTGAAAAATAGATGAGGAACAAGATAGGTTTTATTCCATAACAGAAACTGTTGTTGGATGCAAATTTGCCAAGGAGTTAAGCAACAACAATCACAGAAAAAGAACCACGTAAACAAAGTGATAAAACACAACAGGAAAAAATTCAGACATGCTGGACACTTTGGTTTTATTCTGAACTGAATTCAGAAACAGTAAGTCTTGCATCTCTAAATTACAACATTTGATCATATTTTAAAAGCATGCTTCTACCACCTATTCTTACACTGATGAGCACCTGCACGATTTCCATTTTACCAAGGGAACTATCAGTATTGCAAAGCAAATCACAGTGTGAGCAGTGGTGGCATTAATGAATATCAATAGTGGGTGGACTGATGATCCAGCACAAGCATGCCTGCTGTTTTCGGTAATCAGGATTCAATTCCTTGCTTTGCCATCAACTTCTACAACAATAGAAAAGTCACATAAGTTAAATATGTTTGGAAGATGCAGATGGATGTGAGTTCAGTCTCAAAAAGTTTTAACTGAGTACTCTGGAAGTTCTTGAGAAACAGTAGTTAAGTGCTGCTAAACTACTAGCCATTGTCTTTCAGGAATTGTGTACCCTGCCACGTTAGAGCAATCATTTGGCTTCTTTTCCAGAACTGGCTCATATTCTACCATATGATGGCACAGTGAGTTCATGTCATAGACTCTCAGTAATCTCATCCTATTCCAATTTTGGAGTTAGTATATTTGGAGAAGTGATTTCTCTTTGAGACATGGTAAGTCACCATAACTCATCATCTGCATGCCTCTATTCTTTGGCAAAATCAAACAGTAAGAGTCGTGTAATTTCCCTTAAGCCATGCTGTATTATTTATCGCTGTGATAGCTAATAAACCACTCTGAATGGCTACATTACACAAGCGGTTTCTGTGAGTCACCTGAAAGCCTCCACTGCTCTTTAGAAACACCAAAGCCAATGTCAGTTTGGCTGGTCAAGCTGACAACAATGGGTATTCTTCTCTAAGTCAGATGTGAAGTTAGGTGGTAAGAGGGGACAACAGATCAATTTCACTTCACAACCTTGTCCAATACATGTCCCCTTTTTCCTATGAGGAAGCTACAGATACGTGACTCTGTAGCCCTCTCTTTTTCATTCAGACTGAGGTTATACCACCTGTCCTAAACCTTGTAATGATTGAACTTTAAAAGCACAGGATTTCCTTACATTACAAAACCAGATTTTTTTTTAAACAGATGTAAGGTGTAACAAATATATGGGCAATAGTTTAATATTGTAAGTTTTGGTTTTTTTTTTTTTTAGATAATGATTATAGGAAAATGCAAAGTATTTTCTTTCTCATATTTTCCTTGAAATAAAAGAACGTAACAGAAACTAGATAGTTGTACTTTTATGAGGAATAACATTATATCCAGTTTTAACTGGTTAAAATTGTATATTTATCCTAATTCTCTATAATAACCAATTGGACTTAACAATATGAATTTTCAAGCCAAGTGTCTTCCAAGCTCTGTCATATAATAAAAATAATTTTGTCTCAGACATTTTTGATTTATCTGTTTCCTCAGAGTAGCAGCTATTAATTTTATGATGTATTTTGTGAATTTTTGGGGTTTTTGTAATCTTTCTTTAATAAAGGAAATTTGGGATTTTTTTTTAATATCATTTTCTCTCTCTGTCTCTCTGTCTCTGTCATACTTCTCTTTTATATGGTAAACTAAAGATTAAATATAGCAAAAATATTTTCTAATATGTACAGCTGAACATCCCTTATAACTACTTGTCATCTACATATATGTGAGAAATTGATATATTAGGGAAACAACTAAATCCTGTTATGTGTAAGGCTGTTCCTTTTTGAACCTATTTTTTCATTTTCACAAAAAAGTAGTAGGAACAGTATGATATGCTCTGACAGAGATTACCAGATATGCTACCATGGAGTCAAGCATGCATTAACATTAGAATTGTATGAATTATTTATGAAAATAACCACTATTCTGAATTAAATTCTGTCTTTATATATTTCCTGGTTATCATGATCATTCACATATTAGTGTGAAGATTTTGAAGCACCTGAACTGCTTGTGAATTTTGAAGGTTGATCATATGTTACATATGATATGGCACAGCTTGTCTAAGTCAGACGGTACTCCTCCCCTCCTCTACCCTCCCCTCCGCCCCCCTCCCCTTCTCTCCCTTCCCTTCCCTTTTGGTCTTGGTCTTGCAGTAGGTCTAGTCCAAGTGGTTTTACTAGGAATGTCACTGTATAATATCAGGTTTTCCATTGTAGTGGGAAAGAATAGATTAAGGAAATGTAGCATACAGATATGCAATTGTATGACAGAGAAGTACATAAAAATGAGATAGTTACTAAAAATAAAGAAAAACAAAAATCTGAAAGGATAAATCCAAAAAGGAAGAAAACTCGAGTTAAAAACACTGCATTAGAAGATAGGTAAAACTAGGAAAAAAAATAAGAAAGAAAAGCTGTCCAGCTAAAACCCCTTCATTACTCAATTAAAAAAAAAAAATTAGAGAGGCTATCATACAGAAGATACTGACATTTAAAAATTGGAAAGCTTTTTCAGCTGTGGAGAAAAAAAAAAATCCATAATACATAACAGGTCAAACAGAAGCAGGAAATTAAAAGAGCTAAAAAAGAACTTGAGCATCTTGCAAAGGATGCTCAAACTGATAATGAAAAGTTATTAAAATACATCGCAATCAGCCATCTAGGGAATTGGTGGGACTGTTTGATGACAAGAGGTTCAAAAGAGTAACTCGTGAATGATAAGACCATAGTGGAGAAGCTGAGTGAAATACTGCTTTCATTTTTACTGCGTGTACAAGATGCTGCGGAATTTTCCACACCTTGTAAATTCTTTGTAGCAGAAAGATCAGAGGAAGTATGCAGGAAAGCCAAAGAATCCTGAAAGTAAAGATTTCATGGGGGGCCAGTTGCCTGCTCCCTGGTTCTGCACAGACTGGAACTACCCAGTGCTGTCTGTGACCCTGTTCTGCACTGCAGTGCCTGGACTTGATGTGTTTGGAAACTGAATGATTAACACTTGACTGAAAACAGATCTGTTTCATGGGATATATGGGCTGTCCTTCCTCCAGTAACCACCTAAGTTAACCTTAGCTCCTTGACTTTCCCTCAAAATCTTCATATTTCTCTTGGAACAGGTGCTTCAACTAGGACCGAAGAAGTGCTCCTTTGGCCTTTTGCTGACAAGGGTAGCTTTAATTTCAGCATCACATTGCAACTACAGTTTGAGAAGTAATTAATTCTTCGTGTGAGTGGCAGTCTATGTGCCTAAATAATAGTTTTTTTACTTCTGATTTCTCTGCTATTTGCAGTACCTGGTAAAGCATTAGCTGTACAGAATATTACTACAGAATATACAAACAGGACAAATGAAATCCTTTAGTGCAATATCTCTACTTACATGTCAAACATGAAGTCTCTCAGCTCCAGAATTTCATGATCAAGTTGGTGTCTACATGTCCACTGCAGCTATAGAGCTTAACAGAAAACCTTCATAATGAGCAGGGAAAATAATAATAATTTAAAAATTAATTAAAAAACAAACAAATAAACAAACAAACAAACAAAATATAAAAAACCAACCAAACAAAAAAGCCCAAACCCCAGTGAGTAGATGTTTGTAAAGAGAGTTGATTTAAGGCCACAGGATACCACCTTTTTTCGTGTCTGTCTTTCCCCCTAAGTTAGCATAGGATCAGGAGCACAAGCTTCTTACCTACAAATGATTTCTGAATGTGCAGTTCAGCCTTGGCTTCTATATTAACTAAAATCATAGCTGACATTGTTAATTTGTCCAAACAGTTGGACAAAATACAGTTAGATTTTTCCATGTTTCAAAAATCACTAGGGGAGCTTATTATAAGAACTACTGTAGTAGAAAGAAAACTCAACTTATAAATAAGGTAGCTATTATGAGAGACGAATCTATAGATCAATATGCCTTGTGCAGAGCCTGAGACAGTGATCTGTAGTGCTTCTTTCACATACACATTTTAGAGAGATCTTATTAACTTACAGATTTTAAAAATATTGTATTATGATTTTACTTCTTTAAGAGTAATGAACTAAGAAGTCACCAGGCACCAACAAGCCAACTCACATTTTTGGGGAAGACTGCCCTATCCTTTCCAAAAGGTAGGATAATGATGATAGAAACACGTTTTTTTCCTTGAATTACATGCAGTCAACAAAATATAGTCTTGTGATTGAAATATTGGATAAGAATCTTGATGATCTACATTCAGTTCCCAGGTTTGCCACAATATTTGTAGACCATTGTGGGCAGGTACTTTGTGTGAGATTCAGTTCACTTACTTTTTCCCAGCTGCAACATAGGCATCAAGGCTCTATCTGTTATCATTGGAAATAAAAGTGCTTTCAGAAGGCAACTCCTTCTTTCCCAGCAAGCCTAGCTTCCAGATGGCTAAAATTAAAGAGATGGTCTTCAGATCTCTATTCCTAAGAGGAAGAGAAAAGCTGATGAATATTAAAACCCGTACAGTTTGTAATATTTTGCACAGAGATGAATGCTCAGTACTTGCCACTATCCTGGCTAAACAGACTCTTTGCAGGTTGGCTCTGAGACAGTAACATAGAAAAATGGCTTAGTTAAAAGATACTTTCACATGTGCATGTCACTTACAGTGCAAATTCTCCAATGGTCTCCTGTGGGAATGGAGCACAAACACTCTCTCTGAGCTTCACAATATCCCCATCAGAGGGCAAGCATCTGTGGCTTCCTTCATATTATGCCAGCTGACTTGGACACTGAGATGGACTCCTCTCACTTTCTCATAGACAGCATTTCTGAGAGAAATCTCCAATAAAAACTAAACCCTTATTGATAAAACTCAATTCAGATGGGAAGCAAGAGACCCAAAAAGCATCTTTTTCATCCTGCCACACCCTGAACTTTTCCCAGAATTATATGCCAGAGATCACAAGAAGGTAACTCCACAAATAAAAGAGAAATGTAGCTCAGCATAAAGCTATTCTCTGCTGTAGGCTCTTTTGGAGTTCATTTAAGTTGCAAGACTCCTCTCTGACACTTTATACTAGCTAGGATGGTAATGATTTTCTTCCAAAATCAAAACACAGTCACGTTTAGCTTTCCATTTTCCTGGCTAGGCTTATCCTGTTCAACTAGATGGAGTTTCCTGCTTTCATTCAGATAAGACATGTAATTACTTGGTAAAATTTAAATGTGATTTCTTTAATTTAATTTATGATTATAGGCTTTTCACAACTACATAAATTTAATGTCTCACATGTGATAAAGACTGTATCCTCACAATGCTCTTATGGAATACTCTGTATTATCGGCACAGAATGGAGTTATGAAGGGTTTGTCTAGAGATGATATTCTAAGAAGCGTAAGCTAGATTTTCTCACGTGGAAAAATGACAAAACCCAAGGTGTGGCAGAAAGTCCAATTTCCTAAACCTTTTTGAGAGAAAGGGTGTGTTACATTAGGCTCAGCACTGCACTAATGCAATCATAAGGCTTTCAGTCAGCTCGAAATGCTCAGACATAAAATTACACCCTTGCTTTAGGTAGAATCATAAGATTAGAGCATATTTAGGTTCAAAGGAAGTTTGGGAGGTCTTTGGTCCAATTACCTGCTGAAAGTAGTGGAGTAAAATATGACATCAGAGTAGGTTTTTCATGGCTTTATCCCGACTGGTCTTGAAAACATCAAAAGCTGGACAATGACAGTTTCTCTGGGCAATGTCCCTGACAGTACTAATAGTGAACAATTTTTTTTTTCATATTAAGTCAAAATCTGTCTTTTCCTAGTTTGTGACTGTTATCTCTTGTCCTTCTGCCATTTACTACTCTGAAGAGCCTGTCTTGGACTTACATTTCAACTTAATATTCAATTTTAAAATTAGTAATGAATATTGCAAATTATTTGAAAGGGCTGGTACTAACTGAAATATAACTGATGCACTTGTACAATTCTTGTGGTCAAAACATGCATCGAATATCTGAAGAACAGGAATGGAGACAGTATGTCTTGATTCCCAGTTGTGTGCCTTACCTATTAATCAATCTGACTATATTGCCAAGAGCTTGTATTGCAGTGTCACATATAGTTCACTGTTGCTTTTCATAGACTATCCCAAGATGGAACCTCAGTTAGGAGAGAGTTACTTTTTCATTTTGTACACCTTCTTTCTCTCTCCATTTACTCTTTTGTTGTTGTTATTCTTTTGTGGTTTTATTCTATTTTGAAAGCTCCCCATATCAGCCTCCTTCCTAAAGAGTTTTTCAATTAATATCAATCCCTTTCTTTTCATATTATTTGGTTTCTCTGCTCTCTGCCTTATGATGCCATTTGGAAATTTAACCCAGCCTTCCTCTTACTTTATTCTGACCACCTATTTTTTTTTTTTTTTTTTTAAATGTTGCCTTGATCTGTGTCATGATATGCACACCTTTTCTCCTCTCAGTATTTTAGTGACTGGTTATAAGCATGAATCTCAATTTTTTTTTTTTTGTTTGTTTGCTTGTTTTCCACCTGAAGGCAAATGACATGGTTTTGGTTTATTACCTTTAGAAAATAAATTCTTCTCAGTGGTAACATTTTAACCAAAACCTGAACAGACAGTACTAAGAAGACAAAACCAGGTTCTTTTCAACAGTGCCCAGTGACAGGACCAGAGAAAACTGTCACAAACTGAAACAGAGGATGTTTCTTTTGGACATCAGAAAACACCTCATCATCATGAGGGTGAAAGAGCACGGGCACAGGTTGGTCAGGGAGGTTGTGGAGTCTCCAGTCTTGGAGGGAAGGAATGGAGTTATTCAAAAGCCATCTGGACATGTTTCTGGGAAACCTGATCTAGGTGGTCCTGTTTGAGCAGAGGGGTTGGGCTGAATGACCTCCAGAGGTCCCTTCCAACCTCAACCATTTCGGAGGGCAGAGGGGTGACTATCTAATGATAAGTGACTAAAAATATCAGTCAGATAGTAAAGGCTATGTGTCAGACTTTCTTTCCTTCTTTATATATATTTTCTCAAATTTCAGACAGTGTTGTCTTTTCTTGGTATTTCTGTCAAAAAAAAAAAAATGATGATAACTCTAGCGAATAAAAATGCCAATAAATTTAGATTACGTTTTACTTGTGATTTGCTGGAATTTCTAAACAGTGAAATTACTTCACTTACTGTTCCCCTGTGGAATTGCTGAATTTCATGTGTGTAGTCCTTAAATTACTGATTCAAAGATTCAAAATTTGCAGCAATTGGAGTTACAGCTATGTGTCAATAATGCACATAAAAATAAAAGGCTATGAATAATTATTCTACTTTGACACAGATTTTAAACATGAGTCCTTCCCCTTTTTGTTCATTAGAATACATATTTTCTAAGACTGATATTTTTGAGGAGGTATGAATGCAGCTTGTCTGAGTCTAGGCGATATACATGAAGAATTTTTACCAGTCATTGATTCCAACATTTTGTTAACCTGCTTTAATACCTATGAGTTTATTAAGATGGTATATAACTTAGATCATCTATATCTGTACAAGGAACTCTGAAGGATGTGGGATTTTCTGTATACAGTGTGCAAATGCACGTGTACAACATGCTGTTGTGCTAAATCAAATTTAGTACATCTTTCACAGCTATTACCATATCCCTTTCCAATCCCTAGATGAAAGATACGTATCTGTATAGCTGGTCATCCATAATCCTTCAGATTAGGAGTTCTGAAAAGATATTTTTGTAATCTACGCAAAATTTTGAATTTTATATTTAATATATTTTTAATGTAATACTGTAATAAAAATACTGTCATAAAATAATCTATAAATAAAATTTACTTAAAATGCTTTTCCTGTGAAAAAATATACTTGTTTTTAAATTTATAAGATTCTGTTTTATTCCCTAAGCCCCTGTCTCGATTTCCTCAATAACCACAGTTAATCAAGAGAATCATATTGAAAGAAAATAATAAAGGACAATAATTTCAGTTATGAATCTTACTCATCACGTGGTCATAAAAGTTATAATCTCAAATGAAACACTTCTAATTAATTGTTCCTAAAATCATTGAAAATATTATATTCTCAAACAACTTTAAAACTCCTGCACAAACACACTTCTCCTGAAGATATTTTCTTGTATATTAAACACTGGTGATTTCATAGTTGTTATTTAATTTTCTTTGGGCAGATGTTATCAATGAAAAAGATCAGTGCTTCAGAATTTTACCTGCAGTTTCTTACGTAACTATCATCACTATCATATGCAAGCACTAAAGTTTGTGACGGTTTTCATCATCATGATACTCCTTCCAAGGAAAGGAAGATTATCTTCTTGCTACTGAGAAGATAATCTAAGAAACTGAGACCTGTACTGTGAGTGTGGTTCAGTATCCTAACCATGACAGTGGTATTAAAAGTGTCCCAGGCTGTCTGGCACATTTTCCTAGGGTTGGAAGGTGAGATGCACAAGCTACAGGAGACAAGCAAAGTATCAGCCAGATCCCAGGTGGGATACTGCAGGTCATCACAAGATACCTATATCTGGGTAAACAAACTGAATCCTAAATATGACTCAGTGCTGTAGACGAAATTAAACTAAAAAATATCTCAATTCTGACTCTAGTCAATAGGTTATCCCTTTCTGAAACTTATATTTTTAGAGATAATTCTGCCATTGCAAGTAGTCTTGCAGAAGTCACTGCTTTTAGGATTATTAATACGATGTACTAAACTAAGGAGGAAAGTATGGTGCAACAGTTTCTTTAAATTTTTGCAGAATTTGGAGGCATAGGGCTTAAATCTATTGTTATGTGAAAACAGCTTTCAAGATTCTCATGCAAATACTTTTCTCATAAATACATATTTGCAAAAGAGTTTGGAACACTACCTCTTTCATCAAACATTATTCTCCTAAATATTCATGGAAAGCAAACAAAAGGGGTTTGCAAATACTTGCCAGAACAGATTTACTACATGTAGCTGAACAAGTATTAGTGAATATGAGATTTTTATCTTGAAGATATTGAGCTTTTTCAGTGTAACTATAAAACTCCAACACATCTATGTCCCTACTTTGTTCAAGTTGTCTTTCAAAGGTAAACAGTATATGTATAGAGTAGTAATAGAAGACTTCTTGCTGCTTGTGAGGAATGTGATCAGGATACACATCTCAAGAGCTGGATATATGTTTCAAGGTTTGGACACCTGGTCTAATATATGAACCCCACAAATTAGAAAAAGCAGTGAAACTCAGACACTTGATTTCTCAATGAATCTGAACACTATGGACAGCCTGCTCCTAAGAGATCTTCCACAGATGCCCTTAGATTTCACATCTGCAGCTTGCATCTCTTGTCAGATAGCGATCCTGTAAGACCAGCCCTAACTGTGGTCTGCAGAACACATACTTGTTTTGCAGACTAGCTGTTTCTCCCCACATTTTATTCAAAAAGACTGGAAATATTAAAAAAAATATTAAAACACTGTTGCCTAAAAGACCAAGGAGAAAGAAAGACTCCAGGTCAAATTAGGTAAGAGATAAGATAAAGGAGCAGAAGCTTTAATGAGCCTCCAGGCACCGGGAACACAAATCACCTTGTGCGCCTTCAGACACAGTTTTTATAAAATTTACAACTATAAAATTTACAATTTTATAATGTTGTCCATCCAATCCCTGCTCGTCCACCCTCCGGTTCATCCCTCAGCACGCTCCTTCAGGAATTGAGTCTGGGGGAGTTTGGGGCCCCTCTTTCATCATCTTCATCCTCTTCTCCTCATATTGAGTCCCTGAGGCCCTCCAAAGTTCCGGGCTTGAAGGTCGTTGTGCCTATGTTTACATCTCCTGGGTGCAGATCTTAAGGCGTTTCCTGCAATTCCAGGTTGAAAAGAAGACTAAACAGCTAACAGAATATTGAGGGATTTATATGGGACGGGGTTTGGTACGTGCAACCATTAAGCTACTGCTGTTAATTTTACTGGAAAATACTGGTAAAAGATTTAATACTGTGAGAAATATAATACAGCTATATTTAAAATCTACATTCACTACATAACTACGTCTAAAGTCTATAAAAATTAAAAAATCAAAAACTCTAAGGCATCAACACTTATCAATGCTTGTTTGTTTCACAGGGGGTTTTTTTGTATTTTGGTGGGACTTGTCTTTTTTCTGCTCCCCCTGTGTTCTGTCTTCAGCAGAAAAGCTGTGATTTCCTTAAGCTTCAGTTTGAAATTATGCCACTTCTAGTGTATATATATTTCTAAAATATCAGATTTCCCTCTGGGGTAAACATGAACTGTTCATGGACATCTCAAAAATAAATCCTTAGCAAGCAAGGAGAAACCTGTAACCTTTCTAAGATATGCACTTCAGGAGATGTGCAAAAATTCTCTTACAGAAGTGTACTTCACCTGTAGGCCATTGGATAATACTCTCTGGTTTGTATTGTATCAGTTTGGGTGCGATTACATTGACTCAGAATCTAAAACTGTTTGTTCTCTAATCTTTGCAGAGAACTCCAGGAAAACATTAAATACTAAATGTCATTAAAGTGTTTCCTGAAGCAACATTATGTCCATACTATGATACTAAAGTCCCTTGGCAATGATATTTAAGATGTCCTGACTAAGGATTCCCAAATACCTTTGAGGATTGCATAAACAATCACAAGCCTTTAAAGATGTTTTCATTTGACTTCTGATCTATATTTAGTAGGTTTAAAAATAGTGCTAATAGCTATGACAGTGAGCTTTCTCTAATTATGCTTTCAGAACAATCCAGCATATTCCAGTGTCAATCAGTTGCTCATTTAAACCTGGTGGTAAATCCGTTCCTAATATTGCCCATAATAATTACTGTACTTCCATGGAGAGACATTTTTACTGTTTTTAGCAGAGCTTTGCAATACATACTTATAAAAATCTAGGAAAACATTGTAGACATTTGATTGGTGGTTTACAATCTAAAGTAAAAGATACTTACTGCAGATATTTGACAAAGGACCCATTAAACAGATCAATCATGTAACTGCGTCGGAGCTGCTGAATGTTCTAAGTGAATATATGTATTCATATATATATTTCTGCTTAGATGTTTTAGAAGGATTTGATACACCATGATTCAACTATTCACCTCTAAATGTATGCATGATATTGCCACTCAGGTCAGAAACTTAACTTTGGAGGACTGCCTAGTTAAGCCAGCCATCTTTGGAGTTAATGTCTGATAATTAAGACTGTAGCAGGCCGGTCTACTTCAATAAATATCACCCAAATTAGAGACAAGCCAGCCCCGTTTCACATAGAGGAACATAACAAGTATTCTCCAGGCCCAGTCTGGTACTGTGAGTTGTTGAATTTGATGCCTGAGTCAGAAGAAGTAAATAAGCAAGTAGGAAGCAGCATGAAAGAAGATTTTAAGGGGCAAGGTGCTTCAGCAGTTAGGGCAATTTGATAGCTTATTCCACCAGGATAGGAGATACTTACTTTTTCTTTAATTTCTCTTGAGAGAAGAGAGAATCTCATTATGAGGACTGAGGGCTAACCTGTTGGACTGCGATAATTTTACAGGCTATCAAGGAAGATAAAAGGAATAGTGTGATGGAGAGTAAGAAATCTAAAAGAAGTGAGATTTCATGGGAAGTAAAGAGGGCCCAAGGGATATATTGACAAAAAGTAGATATGTAATTGGAAGGTATTACATAAATAAAGTACTTTAGGAATAAGGAAGTAGGCATGGACAGAGCAGCTAAGTGACTGAAGACGAAAGGGGCACACTGCTGTGGGAGGAAAATGCAAGAATCTGAGGAATTGCTTGTATTCCTCTTGAGAAAACAAAATTTTTTGTGTTGTGGGTTAGTTTTGGCTTTTAGGGGTTTTAAATTATTAATTGTTCACAAAGACAACTGCAAAATGTTTCTTTTAGAAGCCTTGTTCAGTGTTAACTGGGTTCTCAAAGCACATCCTGTAAAGGTCCTAAAAAGGCAGATAATGCAATGCCAAAAAGATGGGGATGTGGCAGGATAATATTAACATTGCTCTTATGCGGTAATTATTTTTGAATCTTGTGCTTTTTTCCTCATTGCATATCGGAAAGGTGTACTATAATCACTAATGTTCTTTTTGCTTGTTTTTAAATGAAAAAGTTCTTAAACAATCAAGTGACTGTGAGTCACCACAGATGGGTTTCTGTTCATTTCATGACAATGCTGTAGATTGTGATCCAAAAACCTTTTAAGTTTTGGACTTAAAGTCCAAAGTCTGCTTTGTAAACATGCCAGCCAAGCCTAGTGTTTCGAGTATTATTTTAAAACAATCATGAATGTAGATTTAAGAATTAAAGAAATAAATAGGTCAGAGGAACTCAAAATAAGTCTATATGAACATATTCCTCATCCAAGTAGTCATACATGCCTGTTTTTTGTAATCACCATAATACATTCACACACATTTTTCTTATTTGTACTTTTTATTTTTCTTTTGATATTGTGGGATTTGGTATTTAACATATCTATCTCATTAAGATTTTCGTGAGCCTACTTCTCAAGCATGTCTAGGTCCCTCTGGATGGCACCCAGTTGTCTTGTGTAAACCGCATCACCCATCTTTGTGTCATCTGCAAACCTGAGGGTGCACTCGATCTCACTGTCTTTGTCATTGATAAAGATATTGAAGAGCACCAGTCCCAAGTCAGAGCTCTGAGGGACAACACTCATCACCGATCTCCACCTGGACATACAGCCATTGACCACAACTCTCTGGATGTGTCCATCTGACTCATCCCTTATCTATCAAATAGTCCACCCTTCAAATCCATGACCCTCTTTTGTACATAAGGCTGTCACAGGGTACCATGTTGAAGGCCTTACAGAACTTTAGGTAGAGACATCAGTCAGTCTTCCCTTGTCAGCTGTTGCTGTCACTTAATCCTAGAAGGTCACCAGGTTGGTCAGGCATGATTTGCCCTTGCTAAAGTCATGTTAGTTGTCTCAGATCACCTCCTTATTTTACATGGACCTTAACATTGCTTCCATGAGGATCTGATCCATGATCCTCCCAAGTACAAAGGTGAGACCCTACTGGTCTGTAGTTTCCTGGGTCTTCCTTTCTACCCTTTCTAAAAACAGGAGCAATGTTTCCCTTTTTCCAGTTACACAGGGTTTCACCTGAGTAGAATCGCTTTTCAAATATGATGGAGAGGAGCTTGATAACAGCATCAGCCCATTTTCTCAGGCCCCTGGGATGCATCTTGTCAGGCCTGTAAACTTGTGGCTATTCAGTTTCATCAAGTGGTCTCAAACTTGCTCTTCACTTAGAGTGGGAGGAACTTCACTCCTCCAACTCCCACCTAAAGGTTCAGGAATTTGAGAGATCTGGAAAGTCTGGTTGCTAGTGAAGACTGAGATGATGAACTCATTGATTACCTCAGCCTTCTCCATATCCATTATCACCAGTTCTTTCTTCTCATTTATTGGAGGGATATACTCTTCTTTTCTGACCTATATAATTTTAGAATCCCTTCTCATTATTCTTCACATTCCTTGCCTAGTTCAGATCCATCAGTACCTGGCTTTCCTGACCCCATACCTGCCTAGGCACCCAAACTCTATACCCGTACTCTCAGCAGGTCACCTCCCTGCTTCCGCTGGCTGCACATTTCCTTCTTATTCCTCAGTTTAAGGAGCAGATCCTTGCTCAGTCATGTCAGTTTCTAGCCTACCTTGACTGATTTCCTGTAAATGGGGATGAGGAATTCTTGTGCTGTAAGAAATATGGCCTTAAAGAGTTGCCAGCTCTGTTCATCTATGCTGCCCCTAAGGACAGTTTTCCAAGTATCTCATCCACTAATTCTTTAAAAAGATGATTTTCTCTTCTAAAATTCAGGGTTCTGACTTTACTCCTCAGTAGGCCCATGTTCTTTGGAACAGGATTTCGTGGGGGAAGAAAGAGATTGTCTACAACTTCAGACTCTCACCTTTTAGCACACATGCTGGCACATGCAACAAGTATGGTCTGGATCCCTTTCCCCACCCACGACGTGGGGCGGCCCAGTTCTAGTTCCGTTTCCATCTGAAGAACCATTCCGACGTCTTGAAGGATGGGGAAAGGGAACTCCAGAGGTTTTCTCAGGGTTTTCTTCTGTCCCTGAGGCTGGAGGGGAGAGGTGCCCTCCCCTCCCCCCACGCACGTGGTCCCATGGCAGGCACAGAGACAGCACACCGGCGTGGAGAGGAGGCAAGAGAGAGTTTATTGTTGGGGATGTTACATTTATAGGGTTTAGGAGGATTCACAGAGTAACCAATTAGAAGACTCAAGGGGCTTACAGGAACACCCAATCACAGGAAGGGGTTAACAAAGGCCAATGGGAAACACCTCAGGACACCTTCCCAGGACATTCCTGCATGGATAACACTTGTCCTGGGGGGTGCTGGGAAGAAGAAGCATGTGTTTGCAAAGACCACCAAAAGCCATTTTAAGACACATTTAAACAACAGATTTCCCATATAATGCAGATTTACTGCCACAGTATGGTTGTATCAGCATCTGAAATTGAATGCGCACTTGCAAACATGGGCAGATGGGCAGATGCTAAAGGGAGGCATACAAAATGTATGTAGACTTTTATCCTCAGTCTGAGACAAAATAAACTGCACAGAAGCAGCCAAACTGACAATGACTATCAGGTTCATTCCTGTGTTTAATTTATTTTTGTTTTAAACCTTCTTCCAAGGAACAGTATTTTCTTCAATTGTTTGAAAATATGGTTTGGCTTAGTTTCATTTTTATACCAAAGTGGTAAGTAGCCATTTAAAAATTTTGAGTACATAATACTTTGCGTACTTAAAGGTGCTTAACAATTATGAAATCACCCACAACTATGAAAATCCACTGCTTTTTAAAAGACACATGAATGCATCCTTTTCTTTTTGTTAAATATACATTATAGGAGTACAGACTTTCAAAAGGCATATTTAAGAGTTATAAGTAATATTGTCCTTTAATATCTAGTTTTTATCTTCTGTAAATAGGTGATTTAAGAGTTGTATTGAACCACAAATGTTGTGTTTGAGCCATTTATAAGTACTAATCTACAAATCAGTAGCATGCCGGTGATTTTAACTTTGAGTATGATGTGCCTAGACTTTCAGATTTTAAGTATAAATTCTGTATTGCAAATGTATCTGTAAAAGCCACTTGCTGAGTAAAACCCCATTCTTAACTCTGTTTTGGAGAGACTGTAATAAACAAAGAGAGAAAGATTAGCAACTGCTATTTGACTGCTCTAGACTAAACCAAAATGATAATTCAGTGAGAAAATTGATTAAAAAGAACAGGAATTAACAACTCCTAGTTCCTGTACTTCATTCCAATTCTGATATTGCTGAGTTTATTAGGTCATGCAATCAAGGCTCTTAGTGAGGATGCAAATTAAATATTTGTTCTTAGAGAAGGACTGACTGTCGTAAAAAGCCTGGGTAGCTGCAGAAATAGTCTGCAGGGCAAATTGCTCTGGAAACTCCAATGTGAAGATGTAAGCTCTTTAACAATGTTTTAGGCAAGCTTACAAGAAATCAGCAAAATTTCCAATTCTAGTCTGTCTACAGATCTAAAAATTTACATAGATTTCCTCAAATTAGCACTTTATAACAAAAAAGTATAATTTTTTTTATAATCCTCAGCTAGTTGTAATTAAACCAGACTTCATGTCTGCTGTTTCCCCAGTCTCAGACAGGTTAGTGCATGGTGTGCAAGTTTGTTCAAAAAAATTTATCCTGCAGCCACACAATTAAAAGAGTGGAAAAAAAAAAAAGACATTTTCCAGTTAAAATTATTTATTTATGTTTTTTGTTAATAGATCACATATTGTCTGCATTTCTCTGGTTAGGTTCACACAGAAGATACAACCATGGTGAAAGGAGTTTGGAAGAACAGAAAAATATTTAATTTATTCTAAAAGCAAATCACTCTTTTGTCTTTCACCAGAAGCCATCCTACTGACACTCACATCTTATTACAAATATGTCCCTAAGACTTATGGATTCTTATTTTAAATAGCACTAATTATGAATGGAGGATAATGGCAAATAGTTAGTCAACAGCTCAGCTCAACAAGTGAGGTTCATGCTGCACTGAGTGATCAAAGGTGGTAAAATCAAGACCAGGTAGCCACAAGACCAGAGGGTAAAGTACATTTCTGAATTTTCTTGATCTGTGGGTGATTTAAATCAGACATTGAAATTACTTTTTTTTTAAACATGTTTTATTATGAATGACTGTAGACTTCTCTAGCGCACTATTAATTTTTTTTTCCCTGAAGCACAGATGAGAACTGTCACTTAATAAAACCAGAAGCATTTTTGCACATATTGAAACCACAGTGATTACAGAATTTCTGAAAATATAAGTTTTGTACTGTTAACCAGCTTTATGAACCAGGCTTTTCACCATGGAAACCCAAAAATTTCTTTGCTTAGGTCCTGTGTTAAATTAATCAGACTGCCTTCTGTTACTTACTGTCATGGTTTAACCCCAGACAGCACCTAAGCCCCACACAGTCACTCACTTCCTCACAGTGGGATGAGGGAGAGAATCAGAAGAGTTAAAGTGAGAAAATTTGTGGTTTGAGGTAAAGTTTAATAGGTAAAGCAAAAGCTGTACACAATGACAAAGCAGAACAAGAAATTAATTCACAACTTCCCATGGTCAGGCAGGTGTTCCCCAGGAAAGCAGTGCTCCATCTTGTGTAATGGTGACTGGGGCAGACAAACACAAGCACTCCAAATACCCCTCTGCCCCCTTCCGCACTTTCCTCCTTTTTTCCCCTGCTTTGTACACTGATGCCATACTGTATGGAAGATCCCTTGGGTCAGTTGGGTTCACCTGTCTCAGCTGTGTCCCCTCCCAGCTTTTTGTGCATCCTCAGTCTTCTCAATGATAGGGTAGGGAGGGGTGGGGTGGGGTGAAGAGCAGAAATGGTCTTGACGCTGTGTAAGCACTGCTCAGCAGTGACAAACACATCCCTGTGTTATCAACACTGTTTTCAGCACAAATCCAAGTTGTGGTCCCATACCAGCTACTGGGAAGAAAGTTAATTCTACCCCATCTGAAACAAACAAAATTATTTAGTTAAAAAATTAAGCTAAATCAGTGTCTACTTTAGATTTGCAGTGCATATAATGCTTCAGATGATAATATTTCAAATAGAGAAGATTTTATACACTCAGTTACCAGATGAGGAGGAAAACAATCCACAGTAACTGAATTTGCTAAGCTAGGTACCAATCTATTTTGAATACTTTGAAAGTAGATTGTAAATCTTTGGTGGGGGTTAATAAGAGCATGACAATTAGTGATTCTGAAGCCCCTAAATTCCGCGATATCTATTCTGAGATATTTCACAAGTTATCAACTTTTGAACAGAATCTGATAAGCATTTTCTGAAATCAGACCATTTAATGTGCTTTGAAGAGGGAACTGTAGAACATAGCCCCTTATAAAAATCTTGGCCAGAGGATTTTGCACATCAAAGTGACGAGAGATTATGTGGCACTGACCTCTGAGATTATGTATGGGCTTTGCATGGCAAGGTCCTACTAGTGTGAGGGCTACAGGGGTGGCTTCTCTGAGAAGCTTCCAGAAACTTTCCCCATGTCCAACAGAACCAAAGCCAGCCAGCCCCAAGAGGGACCCACCAATGGCCAAGGCTGACCTGATCAGCAGTGGTAGTAATGCCTCTGTGATAACGTATTTAAGAAAGGAAAAAGGTTATCAGACAAGGGCAATTGTGGCTAGAGAAGAGAGGAGTGAGAATATGTGAGAAAAACAGCCCTGTAGACACCAAGGTCAGGGAGGAAGGAGGGGGAGGAGGTGCTCCAGGTGTCAGAGCAGAGTTTCCCCTGCAGCCCATGGAGGTCCATGGTGAAGCGGAGATCCACCTGCAGCTTGAGGAGGAGCCCATGCCAGAATAGATGGATTCTGAAGGAGTCTGTGACCCAGTGAGAAACCTGCACTGGGACAGGCTATGGCAGGACCTCTCTACCTGTGGAGAGATGAGCCCATGATAGAGCAGGTTTACTTAGAATTTCTAATCTCTGGGGGATCCACTTGAGCAGCCTATTCTTGAAGGACTGCAGCCCACGGAAAGGGACCCATGCTGAAGCATTTTGTGAAGAATTGTAGCCTATGGGAAGGACTCAGGTTGGAGAATTTCATGTAGGGCTGTTTCCCACTGGAGGGACCCCAGGCTGGAGCAGCGGAAGGACTCCAGTCCCTGAAGAGGAAGTAGCAGCAGAAACAACATGTGATGATTGTGACCCCGTTTCTTCATCTCCCTTAACCACTGCAGGGGAGGAGAAAGAGAATCAGGAATAAAATTAAACCCAGTATGGAGGGAGGGGTGAGGGGAAGATGTTTTTATAATTTGTTTTACTTCCCATTATCCTACTCTGATTTTGACTAGTAACAGACTCAATTAATTTCCCCCAAGTCAAGTTTGTTTTGCCTGTGACGGTAACTGGTGAGTGATCTCTCCTTGCCCTTACATTGACCCACAAGCCTTTTGTTATATTTTCTCTCCCGTGTCTGTTTGAGGAGGGGAGTTGTAAAGTAGTTTTGGTGAGCATCTGGAAGTGAGCCCAGGCCAAACCACCACAGGTGGATAATCTTATGCATTTTTAGAAAAAATCATGGTACAAAATTAATTAAATACTGCCTTTTTTCCCTTTGGAAAAGTAAGTAAATAAAGCAGAGATGGGGATAATATTCACAGCCTATTATAGCTCTTATTTTCATTCTAGAGACCAGTACAATGACCTAGGTGATGAATTAGGAGGACATGATTTCAGGGGAAGGAAGGTAGATTAACTAGGCAAGTGCACAGACTATTCTCTTCAGAGAGTAAATTGGAGAGATTCATCACATGTCTTCCCAAGAGAGCAACTAGTAAGAGCTCTTCTACAGTAAGAGGCATACTGTGATATCCTACTTAGTTGTTTTTTTTCCCCCACCAGTAATAGATTTTACTTTGCTCATTCATCAACATCTTAACTTTAAGCTAATATGATAGCATAGGATTATCTGAAATTCAGTATCCCCAGGCAGTTTGGTGTCAAAGGGCTCACATTTTATTGTAATGATCAGTGTAATTATAGGAATAGAATTGCGTGGAAAATAGGAAGTTCATAAAACACTGTGTAATTTTATTTGTTCCTACTTTTGTTGGTGTCAGTTAATAAAATTGAGCATAAACTAAGTCAAACCCCATGAATATATTTAAGTCTTGTGCAACAGATAATTTTGTGTGTTTTTTCTTCTTCCCTATATTTATACCTGAAAACCATGGATCTATATCCAAATATGGATTTTAAAGTCCATGGGCCAAGACTAATATTTAACCAGCCTTTTTATATGTTTTCCAAGAGAAGACATTACCTCTTATTCCTTTAATGCTTAGATTTCTGTGGTGATACTTAGCAACTAATTATATGTGTACCAGAAAGCACCTTTTAAGTTTGGTAGTTTGCAATGTGGTTGTACATGGATAGAAGGTTAGCCTGTTATGGCAGGTGAGAAGAAAGCAGTTAACTTTTGGGAGTTATGAAGGGCTTAATTCTTTAATTAAGCAGCATCTGCTTTGTAGATGTAGTAAATTGACTGCTTATTACTGTATTGCATATTGCATACAGCTTTAGATTCACTGCATTTCTTTTATAGACTTATACTTACTCCACAGACTCTCTCACGTTTTCCCTTTCAAACATGAAGAGCATCTGTTGTCAGAACAGTCAATGCATATTGCCTTTTGAAGGACTAACACCACGGTATTCTTTTCAAAGTAAACTTAGATTTGGTGGTTAAAGATCTGACAGCAGGTATTTAAAATGTGAGTGATATATGATCCCTAATTTTTGACAGAGTGCACGTGATCATGAGGAAGACACAGCTATTGAAATCTCTTTACTAAGTCAAACAACATCTGGTACATCTGCTCGAAAAAGGCACTTAGGATGAATGCAGTGCTCACAAGTCATTATACTTGTTTTTTTTTTTCAAGGATTATACTTGAACAACTGTGTGGTGCTGGGACATAGAAAAGTAGCAGCATGATTTTCAATCAGTAGTCTGAAACTCCCTGAATGACAATTCTAAATGATTGAAGAAGGGCAGTCATAGAAAAGCAAATTCATAGATGTTACACAGCAATGTGTGTGTAAAAAGTTTCCAAAGGGATTTGTGGAGTCTACGAGGGAGACTTTTTTATTTGGCTGCCTTTTATTTTTTTTTTTTTTTTTTAAGTCTCCAAATTAAAAGATTCAAAATACCACTGAGCTAAGGTAGATAAAAGCTTGTAACACAAGCAACTCATCGAATAGGGGAGGTTTAATAATAACTTGTGAAAGTACAGAAAATAATTCTATGATAGTTAGTATGCTTCTTAGCATGGTAAATTGGAAGTTACTTGCTCTCAGTTTAGACCAGGGCAATCAGTTAAAAAGAAACTCTCAGGAAACAACTCATACCACTAGCTGAATAAAGGGGACGTGGTGTCATTCCCAGAAGGTATTATTGTCTATTAGATGTCACTTTATTCATAATATCCTATCTAGGGGTAGCTCTTGATGTAAGAGCAGAGAATGTCTTCGTCTGAACTGTAGGGATACATCTCAATGCCAGGAATAACATGAGAGAAACTTGCAAGAAACTGGATTTTCAGTGTATCTTAAATCAGTGCAGTTCACTAAACTAGTAGAGCTGCACTGACTTATACCACCGAAGTAACCTGTCCCTCACTTAGAAACAACTTATAGCATCATCATATATTTCACTGTCCTTGTGGGCTGTGTGTGCATATGCATATGCATGTGTATTTTTTTACTGTTACTTCTGACTGTTTATAAAATGGGTCTTTGTCTGTATGGCAAATACTTTTGTTTTTTTCATTGCTGTCTTCAAAAAATAAAGCTGTTCTCAATTAATAGATTTATTATTATATCAAATCTGCAATTTCTTATTTCAGCAAGTAATTTCACAACCATACTGTACTTTATAATGCCTGACATCTTTATGGAAAAATCAAGACATTTTTTAGTCATATGGAAGCTTTTCACAGATTACTTACTTGTTTGTGAAAGGCTGAATGATGACTAAACAGATGGCAAACTTTGAGTCAGCTGTGAACAAATGCCCCTGAAGGATGGTAAGAGGCACCATACAGTGGGAAGTGTTTGTCTTTCACAATGCAAACCAAGATTCAGCTACACTTGAATTAAGGTGTGTTGTAGAATAGCCATTTCCCATCATTGTCCTGTCAGGTTCTGTATTAGGCAGCCTGTAATATGGGGCTACACATTTCTTACTAACTATCCTTCCCCATGTGTTCACAACATAAATTCCATCCCTGAGTCACAATTTCATCATCTCTTGAAAATACCAGTACAACCATCATAAGGGTCAGAGCTACTAATCCTGATTTCCTAACAAAATTCCATCTGGGATAATCAAGAATTTCATTGTAGTTTCAGCTGGATGAGACTTATTTTTATATCTAAAAACATGATCACAGGTGCCACTAAGCAGATGGGAGGGGGCTTCTCTAAGGCATAGGTAGATCTCAGGGTAGAATTTCATGAGCCTTTCATTCAATAATGGTGTCAATTTAAGAATTCTTGACATTTGCTCCTTCCTACTTATTCGTATCATCATCACACTACCTACTCAGTTGTGCTTGTAGATGTCGTGGAATGGGGATCACATCCGATTTACAAGTAAGACAGTGTTTTTCTATTAAGGTTATTTTTCATCTCTGTTATTTACTACCTCAGGTTCACTGTGTGATTCATGAATATTTAAAGCTCTGCACATGAAGGGATAATGTGGCAATAGGGCACAGATGTGAATTCCAAAGATGTTTAAACAAATAGTGCTCAAAAGAAAAAAAAAGAAAGAAAAGATTTCATGATACTACATGGAGTGGAGGTGTAGAGATGTTCAATTATAATTTTTTTTATTAAGGCTCAGTATGGTTAAAAGAGTAATGTTATTGCAGATGTAATGCAGCTGTGATACATGATCTTATTCTGAGACTAGAAAGAGGTCTTAAATAATCAAAGAGAAGGTTAGAATTTTCTAGTAACTTCAAGTGATTTAATAAAAGATATTCTTCTGTGACCTTGTCTCAAATAATGCCAAACATTGATAGTGTCACAGATTTCAATAGAAATGCTGATAGTAGTAAAGATCTGCAACCATGTTCACATTACAGAGTTGATACTGTTGTTTACAAAAAATTTTTTTCTGAAAATATAAATATAAGAAATTTTAGATGTCTGTCTTGTTATTCAGAACTGGCACAGACAAATTTCAAGTACACAAAGATCATTTCCTTGTAAATATCTCTGGTAATGAGGAAAACTTTAAGGAGAAAGTAAGATCAACAAACTAACCTGTATTAACGTTTTGCTTTTCTTTTTTTTTTTTCCCAGAGGACAATGACTATTTAATGTTTCTCATATAGTCAAGTTATTTTCTCTTCTTGCAGTCCATGACCTCCTGTTATAAACTATTTTATTTGCAGACCATTCTAGTTCCTTTCCCAGTCCAATATGGTCATAAACAAATATTTTCATAATAAATTTACATGTATATGCAGCAGCAGAAAACCTCCACCTACATTTTATTTCATGCAAGCCTTAGCCTGTATTCTTAAAGTCCATGTTTAAAATAAGTTCTTTAAGATAAAATGAAGGCATAAAATTTTCTCACTTGGCCTTTGATAATTATGTTGTCAATGACAAATAAAGAATTACACCGTTCACCACCTGTTGCTAATCATACTTTACAATATAACTAAGGAGAAATTTTATTTCTACTCTTTTTATTACCTAGCCTTGTCATACATGATGATGTAACTCCTTTGTGTTACAAAATGTAGTAAGACTGAAACTCACTAATTGTAGACTTAAAATTGTAGAAGCTCTACAAGGTGTATTTCCTTTCTTCTCTCAGTCAACAAAAGCAAACGTGTGGCAAATGACACAGCTTCTTTTAATCACTAACTGGACGTGGCTTCCTTAGAGATATTGTAAAATTAACATTTCTACAAGTTACCTCTTTTTCTTGGCAGAGTTGCAGAATATGGAACTAGAACTTCCCAAATCCTTCATGGCATTGTGGTCTTGTTCCCAGAAGAACTGTCTCCAGGATACTCTACAAAGGCAAAGCAAATCCATCAGCAGGGATATAGTGCAACTTATTGAATTGTGGCTTGTTGAATGAATCTGCTGTGAGTACCATTTTCTTTACTGAGTTCTTGTTCCTCTTTTTTAAAACTGTGTATTGACACTACAAACATTTGCAAAATGTATAATTTAGAAGGATCAAGATCTGCTTTCTGTGGGGCCTGGCCTGTTTTCCTGTTCCTGCTTCATTAGGGCTGCCCGCATGGTTAAATTTTCACTTCTAGCCACAGTAAATAGGTCACCATTGCCTACAGAAAAATTCAAAGTCCTGGTTCTGTGAATTTCATCTGGTCAGCCTGGCTCTGCAGCTGGTGATCTGTCAGAAAGCTATTTCATATATTGCCTTAAGCAAGAAAGTGTGGTATAGTTTGCTGACCTGCTATATGTTTCTTCTCAAGTACCAAGTGCTGCAAAAGGACATAGGTTTTGAAGTTCTTCTCTTAGGAAGTCAGAATGAACAATTAACATTTACTACACTCTATAAAGCAAGACATAAAATTTTTATTCAGCTGTCACACAGAAGGTACACTGGTGACTGTGGCAGCCCTTACCCAGATGAGACAACTCAAAGTTAGATTATATTGAAAAGTTACTTTACTTTAATCTATAAGGTCCTATCTGTAGACTTCAAGTCCTGTTCTATAAAAAATGAAAAGCTTCTCCCTTCCCCTTCCCCTTCCCCTTCCCCTTTCCCTTCCCCTTTCCCTTCCCCTTTCCCTTCCCCTTCCCCTTCCCCTTCCCCTTCCCCTTCCCCTTCCCCTTCCCCTTCCCCTTCCCCTTCCCCTTCCCCTTCCCCTTCCCCTTCCCCTTCCCCTTCCCCTTCCCCTTTCCCTTTCCCTTTCCTTCCCTTCTCTTTTTTTCTTTTCTTTTTCTCCATGGGATCAACTCTGATTATTTTACTTCATGTGATGTGAACAGTTATTTTTGGAAAAAGATAACTTGTTTGGGAAAATAATCCTGCTGATGTGACATTATTTGGCAGGTAAGAAGCCTCCCCTCTTCCCTGGTTACAGACCAAGCAAGAGAAAAATACAGACATGCATTTTTTCCCCATGGCATTTGATAGGATATAATGCTTTTGAACAAATCTTATTTGGACAGTGATTCTTAAAGCAGGCAAAAACCTCACACACAGCAGCAGTAGCAGTAGTGACCAGTGCATGCTATCATCACTTATATATTGTGTAGAAATTATAATGTCTCAACTTGTGATTAGAGCAAATCCATGTGCTGACGGTTCTGAATGATGTCAGTGTTTCAAATGACACACAGTAGACCAAGGTCATGAGACAAGCCACCTCTACCAAAGAAATAATAGCTGTCACTTAAGACATCTTTGGCCTCAGGTTTTATGCCTCCTGGACTTTGATACAGTTTTACTAACTCATGATGAAGTGGTAAAAATGGACTTTTCAGCAACTCAGCTCTTTTATACAGGGCCCGTACATAGAGCATCCACATTTATCACACTTTGTTTCCTAGATCACCACTTTGGATGATAAACTCTGCTGGCAAAGGTGAACAGAAATGGAGCTATTACAGTGGCATCTCTTAGACTACCAGGAGTCATGAGGTCAGTACTCACCTTCTACTTGCAAGGAAAACCTAATATCTGGTGTTTTGGTTTTTGCCTCATCTATACAAAGTTATCTTGGAATAATTCAGGCTCTTGGTATATTCAGTAACTGACAAAGGTGGAACTGCATTTTGGAGAATTTAAAATTCTTAATTTTCACAAGATGGGTGCAGTAAGTACTTACTGTTCTTTTATTTTCAGTAATTCTGGGAAGGCCAAGGTGTAATTCAAACTTTTTTGCTTAGAGTTCTCGAATTAATAATGTAATTGAATAAATTTCCTTTTTTTTTTCTTTATAAACCTCTCTCGTTTTGTTTTATTTTCAGTCTTCTTAACTCATTGACACATCCCAAGTTTTGAATTTCTTTTGAACATCTTCAGGAAGGTTTGCAGAGTTAGGTTTCTCTTCTGTGCTTTTCTTTTTGAATCACTGTTGCTATCACAATACTATCAAGTTCTACATTAGTCATACTTTATTATCTGCATCATACAAATACGCACGTTCTGAGTGAAAAATTGTCAAACAAATTGCAGTGCACAGGAGTCAGGCCTTTGTCTTAATGACATACAGTCATATCTCTAGCAGCATACCCTTAACAAAGTTTTGTAATTAAATCATGCAAGCCAGGTTCCTCATTAAAGATCACAAGCTTGATTACAATAATAAGTTCCATTAACATTTTGGTAATGCCTGATTTTTGGTGCTGGCATTTCATCACTGTCATAGAGCTAGCTCACTGTAATGACCCCAACTTTCTGTACTATTGCCATATAATTTTTTAACCTAAAAGAAGAGCTTTCACTTGAATAAATCATCTCAGTCCTTATGGAATTTATTTTTAGACAGCTATATTCATTAATTACTATATTAAAAAGTGAATAACTATGTTAATGTAGGTTAAAATGAGGGGTTGCATGACCTTTATTCATTAACGAGAAGAAGATTTGCTGATGAAAACTTACAAAATCTTAACGGTGCCTACTTAAAGAAGCCTAGTTTTAAGAAGGTAGGGACAGAGAAGGTAGGTCTCCTAAGAAAGTCACAGTAGGAGCTGATAACCAGGAGAGTTCTCCTATGCAATGCTTAGTTTACTTTTATAAAGACTTACTGTATTTTCACTCCTTATGAGAGACTGTGGAAAACACCTTGGCAGAATGAAATAAGTGTGTTATTTCTGATGGAAGTAGCATGGAAAGAGTGCAAGGTTCAAAGCTCAGTTCTTTAATTCATAGAAGCATATATATGCAATATTTGGCATATCACTTTTTCCGTGACTCCTAGTGCACTCATGGGCTTCAAGCTGGTTGTCTCCTTTTATTCAAGGATCCAGGCACAGCATATGATTTCTGTGCTAGGGAGAGATTACAGCTATGGCATTGGTCAGCAGTCACACTCCTGTTTTACGTTTGTGTTAGCTTCACACTGTATTGAAAGAGACCCAGAGATTGATGAGTAACTAAAAGCTGGAGACATCCCAGGATTTTCAGATCATACTGTTTTTCTTTTAGTTTTAGTTAAACTATGCCATGTGTATTTAACAAGAATAAGAGGCTCTGAGATCCAATACCTCGATTTTCTATCCAAACGCCCAGAATGATCAAAGTTTCTCTTTTTCTATGTACAACCCATTAACTGAATTATCCGTATTTGTATCACTTAATGAAAATTAATGACTATTAAGAAAGCTATGAAAGACAATAAATACACAAGAGTTTAACAAAATACTGCTTCTCATCTTCCCTCTTTCCTTTCATTTGTTGTTTTTAATTCATGCACTTCATAGTTACTGAGGAACTATGATCAATATCACCTGGAGAGTAGTAGGGAAAGAAAATGAAACCAACCCAATCTTCAGAATGACATGCCTTGACTTTGCCCTAAAATAGTACTTATTCCCCACATCATGAGCACATGGACTAGGTTTTGAAGAATCACAGCAAAATGTTATGAAAAAAATAAAAGAAGAGAGGGAGTTTTAAGCACTTTCTTTGCTTTCTATTTAGCCTCGGTAAACTAGATTGATGTGTGGAAGCCAGTAGAATTGCCTATCTACATGAGGATAATAAACAGCTTAAAATCTATTTGAAATTTTCCCCTCAAACACTGATCCTTTCTCATTTCAGGACTCCAGCATGCCAGTGTGGGTGAAAAAATAGACAAACAAACCAAGATTATTGTCTTAATTCTCACTCCATGGGAAGCCCCAGTATGAACATCTGAAGAAATACCCTGCAATTTCCAGCTTTTTTTCATGCAGTGTATTAAATTCTTCCTCAATAAACTCCTTGAACTAAAGCAATAATTTGCTTTTTTTCTTCATAAACAAATATACTTAAATGTCTGGGAGTTCTTTGTTTCTTGGATCTTTTTTCAGGACACTTTAAAAGATTGTGTGGGTTTTCTCCAGGCAGCCTGTCCTGAAGATGTGCAAGCACAGTATTGTCATGCTGCCACTTTTCATAGCATTATTGTGAGTCCCAAAACATGTGGTGTTTTTCTTAAAGCTTCAACTACCAGTGTAATGACTATTTACTCTTTACTTAGGTTATCGGCCATGGAGATTTTAATATTGAGGCATTTCACAGGTCTTACTTGTGTGAGGCAGAAACCCATCAAATCCTAATTTTGCAAAAGAAGAACCAAAGCCCTGGAAAGATTAAGAAGTTTAAAGTCACTGAGAAAATCTGATGCATGTATCCAGGTTTTTCCAAGCCCTTCAGGCTACTATCCAAATCCCTGATTCATATTTTATTCAGCTTTCTTATAAGATTTTCAAGCAAACAGAAGACTAGAATATTTTGATCATATAAAAGGTACCCAAAAGGTTACATCTAAAATCTTAAGGTTCTGAAGAGAAATAAGAAAAAAGATTATTTCTGGTTTATAACATTTAAACAAATCTCATTCCACTTAAGTCTTGAAGTTAGGAATTCTGTTTTGTCCTCCAGGATGATAAAAAGAGGAGTTTTTAAAAAAAAAAAAAAGCACTTTTCACAGTATTCCTTCTGTCATCCCCTTATGGTAGAAGATTTCTTGAACTTCATGACCAGATTATAATGATGCAACCAACCATGGCTATATGTCTTATTAAAAGTATAATAACCAGCCTGTAGCATTTTCGTTGCTCAGAAGGCCAGTGGAAAGAACTGAGAGGTTTTAAAGTGACTGACAAGGACACGACAAGACCATTTCTGTCCTCATTCAGGAGAAGCTGACCTTTCAAAAGAATTCCTGGATGAGGTCACTGACCTACCAATACAGTCAGGGCCCCTTATATGTAAAAATGCTCAGTCTCAGCAAAGAAAAGAACCACATGAGGATAGAAAGGAATATTCCCTTTAAGAAAAGGGATAAAGTAGTTAACTTAAGGAACAACCTTTTGACTCTTCTTCTTCAGAAGAAAGGTGTCATACCCAGACTAGATCTACAGTCCAGTAGATCCAACATAAAATATGTAAGTACGAAGGTATGTAAGTCCATTTTTTCCTACCTTAAGATATACAGGGGGAGGAGAGCTACTCAAGAGCTTGCGCAGATTTTGGGGCAGAACTGAAAGAGTGATACAAAATTTGTTGATCCAAAATGCAATAAACTTAATGCAGGCTCTCCCTTTGCTTCCTTTTCCCCTTTCCTTTGCAGACCCAGAACAAAGACAGCAGAATTACTATTTTTGCCCTTCCAAACCAAAATCAAACAAGGTATGGAAGCATCCTAATTCCAGACTGAATAAATGAGACCATTTGGAAACCTAGCTGTTTGCTGATACAGAGGTCCATGTTCCTTCCTTAAGATATACAACAGTTTATTATTCATTCTTTTCTGCTCTTTTACTGAAGCGTGTTATCTTTTGCAACCTTGGCCCTAACTCATTTGACTAGTCAATGAGAAAGCACATTTCTTAAAGCAAATAAAAAAATATTTTAGCTATTCTTTTTTTCTTCCTTATTTTCAGAGCTACATTATGCTGCTGTCCATCCAGAGCTTAATAGTTAAAAGAAATGTATTCTACCTCTTCATTCTCAATCCAAGAATCCCTTGACAAGCTACTTTAGCTGTCCTGGTCAGAAAACTTACATAAGGTCATTTTTAGGCCTCTTCCATTCAAACAATTCTGACAAACAGCAGCCGCTGAGTAATTTAGATCTCCTAGAGCATACTCTAAGGTTTCCTTTTCAGGGATACGAAATTATAGCATTTTATATCTTTGTTTCTCACTCTTTTCTTTTCTCCCTGCATTCAAAGAAAAGAACCTGGCTACCTACAACTAGTAGCCAAAATACTAAAGAACGCAGGATGCTAATTACAGTGGCAATGGAAAAAAAATGGAAAAAAAAGTCCCAGAAATCTAGTGTTAGAAGCCCTTGAGGTGGGACAGACTTTACCTGCTGCTGAAACATAGATAAATATCAAACTGTGAATTTAATTTCCAATTCTGCTCAAAATGAGTTAGTAAAAGGGAAGGGAAGGGCAATATGATTTGCATTGGGGAAAAACAAAACACTGTGGAAACCTTCTAGAGATAAAAACTAACTCTGATGCTCCTGACAAGATAATTTCCTTCTTGATTATGCTTGAGAGATGACAAATGTTGGAGGAAAACTCTAGAAATGCTGAATTGAAGAAGCACATTTGCTAACTACTCTGACAGCCTGCTCTCTGATCTTAGAAAATGTAAGCACACTGAGTATGGCAGTGTCGTGATCTGTGTCTTGAGTGCTTTCTATTACTTGAGAAAATATGCTTATGCAAAATAAATTTATACATAGTAACTGTGGAATAGAAATCTGAGTCTGCAAGGCATAGATTTTAGAACGGTGTTTAATTTTGACTGAAAGTGAATTACTCATAAAATGAAACTAAATGGAAGATCACAGTCAATTATATGTGAGTCCTTCTAAAGCCTTTTATGCTAGGGGAGTAAAAATACTGAGAAAATCTCTAGCACTGGTAGCAAAAACTCCTAACATAACAACAGCCTTATCTACTCTGACATTAGAGGAAGCAAAATACTGTGGCTCTCCCATGTCAAATGATGAAACTTCTGAACACAGTGAGAACAAGCTTCTCATGGATGTTAATGTTACTGTGCATTCACAGCAGATTCAAGCGTCACAGAAGTACTGTGTTTCTTGAACATGTATAGTGTAATTACCTTTGATAGGCATAAGGTATAATCATCGGAGGAGGTTACCTATTTTTACACACATAAATAAACAAGTACAAAGGTTTATATAAAGGTTTATATAAACTAGACATTAAAAAGTACTTCTCATACAACAAACTTGTATGTAAGTACCCGTATTGATCACAAAATCCAAAGCCGTATCAATGCTTTGACTTTAAAGGTTCATTTGTAGTTCTGTCTCTGCAATTTATATTTCTTCATTCTTCCTATGTAAAAAATTAATGTTAATCATTGATCAAGGCCTGGACTATTTTCCTGTGATGGGGTTAAAGGTTCACACATATTTCAGTTTCACGCCCTGTCACGGTTTAACCCCAGCCAGCAACCAAGCACCACACAGTCACTCAGTCACTCCCCCACCGGTAGGATCAGCGAGAGAATTGGAAGGATAAAAGCTAGAAAACTCATGGGTTGAGATAAAGACAGTTTAATAGGGAAAGCAAAAGCCATGCACACAAGCAAAGTAAAACAAAGAATTAGTTCACTGTTTTCCATGGGCAGGCAGGTGTTCAGCCATCTCCAGGAAAGCAGGGCCGCATCATGCACAATGGTTACTTGAAAAGACAAACACCATCACTCCAAATATCCTCCTCTTTCCTCCTTCCTTTCTCCAGCTTTATATACTGAGCATGACACCATATAGTATGGAGTATCGCCTTGGTCAGTTTGGGTCACCTATCCTGACTCTGTCTCCTCCCATCCTCCCATGAGCCCTAAGCTTCCTTGCCAGCGTGGCATTACGAAAAGTACAAAAGGCCTTGGTTCTGAATGTGCACTGCTCAGCAATAACAAAAACATCCCTATATTATCAACCCTGTGCTCAGTACAAGTCTAAACACAGCACCATACTAGCCATTATGAAGAAAATTAACTCTCCACCAGCCAAAACCAGCACACCCTACTACAGGCTGGGGAGCAATCAGAGGCTGACCAGGTTCTGAAGTCTGGAGACACTCCCAAGTATAATAGAATAGTACATCCAAGAGCAGAAGTCTTGCATCATGTATGCGTAATTAATTCTTATTTCATACAAAATGTTTTTACCAGACTCTTTCCATCCTTTCCAAAATGTTAATCCTCACTGTGGTTTTTGCACAACTGATTTCAGCTGTAAATAACCTGTTTTACCTGGAGAAAAATCATCTTTTTGAATGCAAATGTACTTATAACTCCTATCAGCAGCAGTTTTCTGTGATAAAACTAGTAAGGTTTTATCACAGAAAGTTCCCAGGGTATCTAATATGTCCCTTTTCACTGTCAGAACAGCCATTCTTAAGAACAAGGGAATTTACCGTTAAGATTGATTTCCCCCCCCCCCATTCTTTGACTTAATATAAATTTGCATAGTGCCATTCGTTATCTTTTCCATTTTGACTTTCTAACCTATATGGCCAGGTTACATCACTATGAGAGTAAATCAATCATTTAAGCCAATTTTGCCTGTCATACTAATTGTTGACAAAGATTTATTGCTTAGAAATAATATTGGCAAGCTCTACCGGTAGTCAAATCTCTCCTATCCTTCCCAAACCCATCTTCAGTACAGCTTGTGATCTGAGGTAATTAATTCTGTGTGCATTTTTACCCTAAAAATTTAAAACCAGAGAAACATTTTTTGTATGCTTATTGCATAGGAAAACAACTGCAATCCACTGCAATATGTCAAAACGCTACAGCCAAGATGTTCTTCTCTCTCCTGTTAAAAACTGTGGAACAATCACAGAATATATTATGGCTTAGAAAAAAAAATTACTGTAATGTGCAATTACATCCCAGGAGGAATGAGTTTTCTATTCCTTCTGTTGGTGCATTGGGAAAGCCCTGATTAAAACAGCCTCATGTCTATATAACCTCTATTTCTAAATTCTTTTATGACAAAAAAAAAGAGCACTCATAAATAATTCTGTGTGGACTTTCTGGGTAGCAAAACATTTATTTCTAAGCAGCTCAATTTTTGCTAAAACTTCATATGTATTTCCTGTTTCTGTGGTGATTTCTCTTTAGATACACTGAGAAAGTCTAGGACCAAGTGCCTGCAAAGAATATCAATCATGAGTTACAGCATCAGAGAGAAATCCTCACTGGTGAGAACCAACTTATCCAAATTTTTAATCATCCAAATCCTCAAGGTGGGTTATTTAGTGAAACTTTCAGACAGAAATGGGAAGAACTTCCCTGGGACTGTCTACATTTTTGAAAGATCCAACTTGATGATGTAACCTGGCTGGTCTGTGCCATAAATAGCTTGGTAGGTGGAAGAAATAGTATTGCATGGAGAAAGTTACCCAAGGAAGATTGCTACCGCTTGAAAGTTGGTGATGGTCTTCAGTAGTCTGAGAGAAGACTCAGTTGAAGATCTTGAACTCTGCAGAGCTTTCAAAATTTTTAGAGATATCAGTTCCAATCTAGAGAATTCCTCTGATGCCTTCAACGAAGTTCCCAGAACACTTCAAGCTGATCCTAATTCCCTGTAAGCATGACTCACAGATCACAACAGCTGTTGTCTAGTTGAATCACCTGTAGATGAAAGGGCAAAAGTCACTTGAAACTTTCCTTTCTCTGAGAAATCTCTACTTTGCGTTCAGAATTAGAACACTTTTTTTCTTTCCTTTTTTTTTTTGTTCCTTGGGTGATTAAAAAGAAATTCTGCCTTTTGAACAAATTCTGAACAGCTTCTTTGAAGAAAATTTATGGTTTTGTTTTACTAAAGACATAAAAAGGAACTAGAAAACAACAGTAGATTTAAAAAATGTAGTGCTACAGAGAAGTCCGGAGCCAGACTACGAGAAAGCAGCAAGTCCAGCAAGTCCTTTAAAACAGTGGATGATATACAAAGTCCTTGAATCTGCTGGAAACCATTAGAATAGTGTGTTTATTAATTGGATGCTGAGATGGATATTATAACAAAGTAGGGGAGTTTAACTAGCAGAGAACTCCTTTTATCCCTTGCTTTCAACTCAGGTGAAGTTTTTTCAGTGTATTTAGAGGATTCACAATCTATTGAGCCTGATGGATGTCTCCTTGTCTCCAGCAGAGAAACAGGTGGTATTTTTTCAAAAGGTGGCATAGTTCCAAAATACACCTATTGCAAGAGCTGCTGAACTCTAGCAGGAGGGTGTGTGAAACTTAATTAGCTATGGATGCCTCTTCCCAATATTTATTCCTACAATTGAGTTCTGTGATGAGTTTGGTATTATTCCTAAAGCTCAGTGAAGGTGGGAACTCTTCCATATGGTAATCACAAAAGGTGATAGATTGAAACATTTTTCAATTTTTTTCATAAAGAAAGAGATAATAAGAATTTTCAGAATGAAGTGTCAGAATTTTGCACTGCAAATTTACTCTTACAGATATCATACATTGTAGCAGACAAAAATACAGAAAAGTAAACCTAATTTAAATATAAAAATACATTTCCCTAAATTCCAATTACATTGATAAAATCCCATTATACATATCATTTCAGCCATATCTGTTGAGAAATTTTGACTGCATTTAAGCATTTGTGAAAAATCAGACTGCGATGTCACACTCTGTAAATAACTCCAGTGTTCAGGGTTGCAATCTTGACCAACACCACTGTATAAATACAGTATGGAATGTTCTTATGGCAGCATATTATATATATTTTGTTTCAGATACTTTTTCTCTAATTTTAATAGAATTTGTAACAATCTTCTAAAGAGGATACAGTGGTTACTTTAAAGTATTGAGAAGTCAATGCCATAATTCAGCAAAAAGAATGTTGCATATTCTTAATCTATTGGTTTTTACTGAAGGACTTATTTCTTTTTCTCTTTAGATCATTAAGGACGGTGAGATGACATGACAAACATTGTACATGGTGTATTTCACTATACTTTACATTAACATTTGCTTTAACAGTTTTTAAATTATCAGATTTTTTTAACTTTGATTTTTTTTTTCTGTAAACAGTAAGAGAAGTTCTACTGGAACTTCTTGCTTTCAGTTACTGTTGAGATATTCACATGGAGTTTTTTTCTTTTCTGGAGTTCTTGAATAAGATATGTTTTTCTCCTTTCTCCTATATGGCTTTTCATAGTAACCCAATGAGAATAAATTAGGCTTAAATAAAGTAAAATCAAAAATGACATCCAACTTTGTTAACAAATAGACCATTTAATTTCATATTAGACATTGCATATAAAACCAGTAATTTCTGAACAAAAAAAGAATGTGAATGATTTAAGTAGAATAAAAGCAATTCTCTATGTATCATGGAATCTAGATTTTGACCCTTAGAGTTATGTATGGCATCATGATTATTTTTTTCTGAATTTATCAATTTAAAAATTTAGGGATTGTAAGGCAATCATAAGGACACAGATGATAAAGATGTGTTGAAATCTAATGTATGTGGAATTATTTTTTAATCCTCTGCTTAGCTGATTAACTGAAAGCAAAGTCCATATATTTTGAAGATAACTTTTGCAAAAGTAAATTACTTTTAATTGATATTTATTTTGACTTGGAAAGGAGTAAAAAAAAAGCTTCAGATAAATAAGATGAAAATAAGCTTCAGGTATTCTCACCAGCTCATCAATTGTTCATGAACCACACTCTTCACAGTTCCTATTGCACAGATATTTACAGCACAGAAGCTGAGCCTTTCCAAAACCATGAATTTCTAAAAGTGGTTCATTTAAAAGAGAGTATAAAAGCCTAGAAGAGCACCTTGGTGATACAAATTACTTTTCACTTCCACAAATCTCCTTAACAAAGGTAGTAAAAATGGGTTGAACAGACAGATATATAAACAAATTGTTTCCTGTGCTTCACAGACATTTTCACATATATTATTAATTATAAGGTTTTGCAGTTCTATATTCCTTTCCATCTGAGAGCTTGAAAGCCCTTTTGCAATTAAGAATCAATTACTGAATGTAAGATAATAATGTTCTCCAGAAATGCCAGATAAGTAACATTATACCAGAATATTTTCTAGAAGTGTTTTCTGAAGGCAGCAGTAGGCCAAGAACCACAAGCAAAGAGTGAATTAAGCATTGGATAGCTTTTGTTGGTTTTTATTTTAATCTTCCAAGTTGACCTTAACTGTGACCTTCTGTTTTAAAGAATGATATAAAATTTTCCTTTCAGACTGTGGGTGAGGGAAAACTATGGGTGTTAGAAAAACATTTTGTGACAGCGGACTTTGAAAAAAACATCTTGTGCAAGTGAAAATGTGATTGCATAACTGACTGTAACAGGTCATGAGAAAAAAACCCAGAGAGCAAAAAAAAATAAATAATTTTTCTGACTCCTGAGTCAATCCAGCTTAGTTACCAGACACTAAAATGCTTTCAGCTCCCCCTCAGCAGAGAATGTAACAAAAAGGTTAGTCTTATGAAGGCAACTGGAAACAGTAGTCACTCAGTAATAAAATGTAGAAGTCATTGTTATGAGCTTTGCTGTTAGTGGTGACTAAAGACTAGAGGGAAAACCACTGGATCTTAGTGTCTAAAGTTCCCACTAGAGGAAGGCATATAAGGGCAGTGTGCACATGCACATATACTTGTATACATGGTTACATTTGCAGCACAGACACACACACATATATAGAGAGAGAATTCAAATAAAGAAGTCAAATAGCAGATGCAGGAATATTTCACCAGTTCCGGTGCTGCACAGCCAAGTGCACACTATTCTGTAGCAAGCCCTTCTTTAATCAGTTGGTACCTAACACTACTAACATAAATCTAGGTTTCTGTATATGACTTCTGATAATAATTTGTTGTGTAATTGTACTTTAATCAGTCTTTTGGAATTTACAGGAAATCGCATCTTTTTTTTTTACTCCAATATAAAAGTTCTGTGTTATGTAAACTCCTATTTCCATTCTCAACTTTTGTGTTGGTTTTAGGGTTTTGTCATTATTGTTTTTTTGGTTTTGTTTGGTTTTTTTTCTTAATTTCTACCACAAGTACATATTTCATAAAAAAACCTGTGTAGTAGTGTTGCAAAAATAATTATTCACTTAGGCTTAGGGATTATCATATTTTTCTTCCATGTATGTTTGTGTGCATGCATGTGTGTGTAAATGCATGTATGAACATTCCAAGATTGTGTAACTGCAAATCACAATTTAGACATTTTATGGCTTATTTAGTGACTCTAAATATATTTTCTACTTAACCTAATTATTATCAAGTGATCCGGTAGTCACTTTCTGATAATTTTGGCCTGGCATGTTTCATTATAAATTGTTTTGAGGAATCTTTTGAGAAGTTCTGACATCTTTAATGTTACCATTGGTATCTGAAATTGGATGTGAAAAAATCCCAGGGGTTTGAAAAGTGGCTTTTCCTCTGCCATTCTGCTCAGGTGCAGTTGTGAAATAATCAGTGGATTGCCAAGATTTGTTTTTTGTAGTTTGTTTCCTCAGGAAAGATGTAGCAAACTGACCAAGATGCTAAATTGAACATGAACATCCTAATCTATGGGCTGGGCTGATGCCAATGACTTGGCAACAGCAGCAATGGCAAATGATGAACTAGAAATAAATCAGTGACTGAGGAAGAGATGTAAGAAGAGAGAAGGCTGAGAGACTCTGATCAGCCTTTCAGTTCTAATTCCCAACCTTAAACATGGCATGGAGGGAAGTACTGGGATCAAATATAAGGAGAGAAATAAAAGTGGGGAAATGTAATCTCTTCCTAATTTAAACCCTAAGTCCAGTAACACATTCTTTCCTTCTACCTAGTACACCACCAAAAACAAACTAAAGATTATGATTGACATAGTAATTTCTGTAAAATAAGAGGTAAAATGATGATCTTCACATCTTTGACATTATTCAGGAAGGATTTATTGTCACAGAATGCAACAAAATCGAGGCTGGAAGGGACCTCTGAAGGTCTTTTGGTTCAATCCTCTGCTCAGGGTAGATCTAACTGCAAAGTTAAATCACTTTATTCACAACCTCATCCAAGTCAAAGTCTAAAAGTCTTCAAAGATGAAGACCCAATTTATGCATATTTATTTTTAACCCTTCTCCTTAATGAAGGACCCTTTTTCAACTCATTGAAAGCTTTATAATAAACAGCTAAATTGGAAAAGATTAGATTAAGTCAAGCACACCAAAACAAGAAGCTGTTGTATTTAGATTTTTATGCAAATCCATAATTCTGTCACTCTGGGAATCAGGAAACCTGATTCATTGTTACAGCTCTCGATTTCACTCTGCATCCTAAGCTCATTCAATGTATAAGATGGGTATGCAGAGAGGGAAAAACAGTTTTACATAAGTACATTATATCTGATATTTTCACTATCAAGGGAAATGTTCTTAATAAGCAATAATCAAGTATGAAAGCATTCATTCACTGCTGATTGTACAAAAAAATATGTGAGGCTTTTTTAATGAATTCAAAATGTACTTGTTTTTTTTCCTCTTTACTTATACCACTCATATTCCAGATACAGCTTTATATACACATGTATGTATATATTGTGTATGTATGTAATAAAGACTACAAACATAAAAAATATCTTATAAAAAATACAGGAAAATACTCAGTAAATATATATATTAATATATTAGCAGAAGAAAACATCAGGTGAACCACTGAACACATAGTATTCAATTACTCAAATGTTAAGAACACTTCTTTACTTATACCATGCAGAAAAAGTCTACTTTTCTTTGAAGGAACACCAATCAATTAGTCAAAGTTCAGAAGATCCTAAATACAACTAGAAGCAGTTGTTTTCTTCTGTTTGCCCCTCCATTTTGACTCAGATATATATTGGAGTTATTTTAAGCCAGAGCATTCAAGAATAATAACCCTAGTTTTCTCATCAATAACGCATTTTTAGAGACTTTTTTCTGCTAACCTCTTGTCATTGATGACCAGTAAGTTTCCTCTACGTTTACTTTCCCTAGGACATGGTCCTCTTTGGAGTTTGTTCTTTACTCTTGACTGTATTTATTTTACAACTACCCCATCAGTGAGTCTCTACATCAGTTTTCTTCAGCGCTAAGGATTGCCTTTATTATTACTGGCTATATGAACCTTTATCAAAGTGACAGCAACTGAAAATAATTATCTCTTCTTTCTTGAAAATAACAAATTAATTTCAAGGCACCTCCTACCCAGCTGGCAATTACAGTAACAACAGCCTCTAGCTGTCTTTACATTCTGTAATCAGTGATGTGTTTAAAGGTTACAGAATAAAAACAAACAAACAAAACCTAGTAACCATGTGTTCAGAAAATAATTCTGGTTTTGAGAATGCGAGCAATGTAAATAGGTGATAGGTCCATTAGGGTGTCAAACATGTCCATTACATGCATTAACAGATGCAAAACCAGCTGTCAAAATGTAATTGAAAGATTGTCATCCTTGCAAGTATCACAAAGATACATAGCATACAGCTTGTACTAGTACTAATTAATCTATGTGGTAGTCCTAAGTGTTATCTTCACAATACTTTGAATTATTAGAAAGCTTCCTAAATTATGAGCAAATAACTGAAATTAAATCAGCTAACCTAGTTCCCTTTCTATTCACAAATTGTGCATAATGGGGTAGCTTGCCTTTTTTTATTTCTTCCTACTGACCACTGCCATTGTTACCCATTAGATTTTGCACACATTTTTCTTTCTCAGTGATGCCCTTTATTTCTCTGCAACAGGACAACATGAATTATTTGTGACTCACTCTTTAGGCTGTAGAATGTACACGCTGATGTTAATAGTCTCCAAGGGAAGACGTGTCCATTTTTGCAGAGGAGAAAGGTCTGGAGGAACTGCTAGGGCTTGTCTCACTGGCAACCTGATCAGGAAAGCTGCAAATGGAGTGGGGTCTTAATTTACAAAATGGGTTAGCTGGTACCTATTTTATCCCTTCCCCCATATGTTCACTACAGGCTGTTCTCCATGTCCCATGGTGCAAGGGATGTCATACTTCTGGGTTACTCCTGCACCCCACTGCATCCAAATAGTATGGATATGGGGTCACCATATACAGGGAATCTTAAAACATTGCCTGTTCTTTTTTGCTTCAGTAGGGCATGTTGTTTTCCTTTACATTCTCAGATCATAAGAACTGCATTTCCATATGACAGTCAGGGATCAAAAAGTGCTTGGGGTTTTTCTGGCTGAGGAAGAAAAAGAGTGCTGTACTATACCTTCAGTGAATACCACTTTTAGAGTTATCTAACTTTGAAAGCAACAAAGTACTTTTGCATACATGATAGCTCTAAGGAGTATCATTCACTTTATGTATCACACACTATGAAATATATACATCATGTGTATATATTTGTATATATGTATATATGCGTATCATTCTGATATGTTCATATCCCACAGATATGATACGTCTGTGTTACATTATCTTTGCCACTGATTCTGGAGTGCTGTTTATGCAAAAGAAAGTCACCTACTCTGGTTTTGGTACCTAGGTGATAATCTGCAGGTGGTATCATGGCTAGGCTTCGCGAACGAAGATTTGTGAAGGCACTATCCACATTTGCTGCAGGCACGCTGGTGGCTTATGAGGCCAATACGTGATAGACATATCCGATTGCAAAAGGCGCAGCAGAAAGACTCCTTAGATGGTGTATTTTGCAAGACACGGTTCTTTCTGCGTTGCCTTTTTTCCTCGAGAGTGATCCTGCGTGAGTTCTCAAAGGAGACAGCTGCGTTGTAGATGATGTGTCTCCAGGCCTCCCGATTGGAGGCCAGAGTAGACCAGTTATGGTGATCAATATGGCCAAGGCTGAGATGTTGTTTCAGGGAGTCCCTGAATCTTTTCTTCGGGGCTCCTCTCATGCGGCAGCCAGTGGCAAGTTCACCATAGAGCAGGATCTTAGGGAGGCGGTGGTCCTTCATCCTTGAGACGTGCCCTGCCCATCGCAGCTGCGTTCTCAGTAACATGGCCTCAATACTAGTGACAGCTGCTTGCTCTAGTACAGATGTATTGGTCACAAAATCTGACCAGTGGATGTTAAGGATTGTACGGAGGCAGCGCTGATGGAAGCGTTAATAATCTGCAGGTAACAGGTACATAAATGGTATGTAGCCTAACACGCAGCTGTGTTCCCACATTGGGAGTCTTCTTCTTTCATTGGTTGAGAAATTAAGTAACTCAGATTTGTTAATAAAATATTGACACCAAAATCAGATACTCCTACTCAACAGATATGTCAGATGCTTCAGTTCTTGCTATCTCCATCAGCATTTCTGCTCACCACCCTTCCCACAAGTTGCAATTTCTGATGACACAGTCAACTCTATGCATAAAGATGCATTGAATAACATATCATAACCCCCTGAATGTTTGCTGTCCCAAAGAACAGCCTTGCTTTAAGAGAATCTTTTAAGTGCTTAACATCTCAAATCTTCTCTGAGATCGATACTTTGAATATTGCATGTTTTGCTGCATGATTTTACATTTCAAAAACAAACCAATTTTCTGTATCTAGACATGGTGATGGTAAATGTAGAATACATCAAAATTTTTGATACTACCCATATTATTATTATCAAAACTATTTACCTTTCTTAATCATGGAATGCATATATTTAACAAGCAGTCACCAGTTAGAGGCTCACAAATGCAAGCGCTAAAGACCATTTAAAACAACTGGTAATGATTTCATCATAACTATCTAAATATAAGATTCTTCAAACATCAAGACTATAGTTGCTCGGATTTGTTTAAAGCAGAATTTCATCTCTTGTTAACACTGATGAAGCTGAAAGCAGAATAGACTTATTTTACAGATATTCGGTGAAATTTCTAGCATGGGAAATTGAAACAAATATAGTTGGAGATACTGTGTCACAGATATTGATTAACCTAGACATTAGCAAGCTAGGGATTTTATTTACAAATTATTGAGCCAATGAAAGAATGCCAACAATTTAATTTCAAGTGTAGCCAAGCACGAAAGAGGTATATTTTCACCTAAAAAATGCAGAAAAAGTGCTGGGTGAGTGAGAGTCTGAGCTGGCAGTGTGCACTCACAGCCCGAAAGCCAGTCACATCCTGGGCTGCATCAAAAGCAGCCTGATGGGCTGCATCAAAAGTAGTGTGGCCAGAAGGTCAAGGGAGAGGATTCTGCCCCTCTGCTCCACTCTGGTGAGACCTCACCTGAAATGCTGCATCCTGCTCTCTAGGGCCCCACCATAAAAAAGACATGGACCTGTTGGAGTGAGTCCAGAGGAGGGCCGCCATGAAGATTTGGGAGATTGAGCATCTCTCCTATGAGGAAAGGTTAAGATTGTTGGGATTGTTCAACCTGGAGAAGGAAAGGCTTTGGGGTGACCTAATTTTAGCCTCCCAATACCTAAAGGGAGCCTACAAGACGAAGAGAAACAAGGACATGCAGTGACAGGACAAGGGGCAATCACTTCAAACTGAAAGAAGGTGGGGTTAGATTAGATATTCAAGAAGAAATTATTTACTGTGAGGGTGTTGAAGCACTGGAACAGGTTACCCAGAAAAGTTGTGCCCATCTCGAGAGTGTTAAGGCCAGGTTGGATGAAGCTCGAGCAACCTACTTAGTGGTAGGGTCCCTGTCCACAGGAAGGGGGTTGAAACTAGGTGATCTTAAGGTCCCTTTAAACTCAAAACATTCTATGATTCTATGAAGTCAGGAGACACTTCCACTTTGGAAAAAAAAAATATGATTTTATTTTCAGCAGTATACTTCTGATAATATGGATTAAAACTTTGTTAAAGCTCTGTATTACTCATATATATAACTTGTTTTATTTTTAGTAGTTTTTGAGTGTTTTAAGTATCATAGTTAAGGATATGATAGGTTGAATAGCATAAGAGGAAAAATATTCATATGGATAAGTATTTATGGGTGAATAAAAGACAAGAAACTGAGTAGAGGAGTAAATTGACAACTTTTGCTGCAGAAAGAAATCACAAAGTTCTTAACAAACCTGGATGAGAACTCATTTGTTCAACAAATTTATAAATAAACTGAAAAGGGCACAAAGTGTGATGACAAAGGCTGCAGCCTGATTGTAAGGAATTGCAGAAGGACCTCATGAGTCTGGAACAAATAGGTGGTAAATTCAATGCAAATAAATGTGAAATCGTACACATTGAAAAATAGTTCTAACTTCACATATAAAATTATGATTTCTTGCATTCGCCATCACCGTTCAGGAGTGGTTACCTCTCACTAACCCTGTATTAACAGCATGGATTATGACTGATTGGATAGCAAGTGTCATGAAAACACCAGTTCAGTGTTTGGTAGTTGTCAGAAAAGTGAAGGAAATGCCAGAAAAAAATAATAGAGAGCAAACCAGAAAGCATTAACATACCACTTGTATAAATTCATCGTTACTTGCACCTTGAAATGTTGCCTGTATACCTGTGCTATTTCAAAAAGAGTATAGAGAACTGTAAAGGTTCACAAGGGTGCAGGCAGGATGATCAAAAATATGCTGGGGCTTCTGTGTGAAGAATGAGTATGTGGGGACACTGCAGGTTGCGCCTGTCACTGCAGGGGGCACCGTGAGAAGAGTTACGACAATGATCCATAGGATGTATGTGACCTGATGAGACTGGAGAGAGATCCAGTGGTTCAGAACCTTGAGGGCACCACAGAAGTAGGAGAAACCATATTCAAACAAACACTATTATGTTTTTCATGCAAAGTCTAGCTGAGTTGTAAAGCTGCTGACTGAAGTATGTTATAGCTGTTTAAGTTTGTATGGATTAGAAGTAAATAGGCAGAAAAAGCCCTATTTCTGCTTACAAAGTTCCCTGAGCAGAGAAAGAGCTGAAAGCCAGGGAGGTTGTTTGTTTCCATTTCTTATACTGGCATCCAATTTTACCCTTGTTTGAAATAAGATACCTGGTTAGATGGCCTAAGGTCTGACCCTATACAGAACACTGTATTAAGGCATGGGAAAATGGGTAACTCATTTCTCTGAATTAGCTCTAAGTGACTCAGACTAGCATCTGAATTACTCTTTCCTTTTCCTCTCTGAATAATGAAGCCCAAGCTAGTAATTTTTAAGATAAATTTGTTTAGTGTCAGCAGCAGAAAATATTCCTTTTATTTTACAAAACCACTATCGTATGGTAACAGCTTGGGTTTTACCTAGGCCTTTGGATGTCTCTGAGCAATCTATTTATTATCTATTATCTATTATTATTTTTTCAATTCATTATTTAATCAATTATTATTATTATATTATTATTTCTTCAGAAAGGTGTTAGTTTCTATGTACCATAAAGAATTACTTGTCAGATTTAGCACTTGCTGTCCTGACCTTTTTCAGCATGACAAGAGACATCCTCCAGCTCCTCAAGTTCCCTAAATACATACTTATTGAGCTGTTTCTGTTTTGTTGGCTTTGATCCTTCCAAGGGAAGCACACTTACTCTTTTAAACTACATCTGTTTTGTTCCTAGTACTTTACTTTCAATACAAAAAGAGGAATGAGAATGTGGTTAGACTTATAACTTGCTATTTGAGACACTATCCAGAGACAAGCTTATTACATGTCTTAATGCTTAGCACCTCTCACCTGTGATCCCAATAAGAGATGCCAATTAAAGATGTAGTGTTCACAAGAACCCTTTTATGTGCAGGATTCCCATCAGTACTGGATGCTGTTGATGGCTCTCTTTCCACGGGTTAATTTTTCTTGGAGTTAGATTTTGGGGTTAAAATTTCAAAAGTTTCTGAAAGTTTCTTTGTAGAACTAGCTGTCTCAGGTGTTTAACAGTGATCCCTGGTTCTGCCAAGGAAGTGAACTGCAGATATGGTGTTGGGAATTACCCCTGAGGCTTGGCCAACTTGTGCAGGGATGGAATTTGCTGCCAAACTCTTCCCTGTCAAAGAACTGCTGAGGCACTCAGGTTTTAGATATACGTTGCTTACATATACACCCTCTTCAGCTCGATCCTGATGTGTTGCTAACATCTGTATAGATTCACATAGTAATGATCGTGTAGTTGTTACTATTGATGCTCAGTTTGAACAATCTGGACACATTTATGGGAAGAAACATAACCCAAAACCATTATTAGAAGGCAGTTGTAAGAATATATCATGCAAGCAGTGAATCCTTTATAACACAAAACCCCGAGGGGGTCTCCTGCCCCTGAGGACCGACGGAAGCTGCACAATTCCCTAAGTATCTACTCCTTTTTGTCTCTGTCTCAGCCTAAAGGCCATCACATCTGACCATACACCCTCAGCTCTCAGAGACAGAGTAACTTTCTTTTTCCAGAGGTTTTGAATGTGAAACAGAAAAGAGCCCCATACAGACAACCCTTCCTTTCTGCTGCTCTGTCACAACCTTTATAAAAAATCAAGTTGTGTTTATGATGAAACAGAACTACTGAGACAGATTTAGTATCTGTCACACTCAAAATGGGCCATAAATCAGAAAAGTTAGTTAGAAAATTTTATATAGATTTGGAACTGATTAGTAGGAGGACATGTTATTTTCAAGGGCTGACAAAGACCTTACACTATTTTAATAGGAGCTATTGACATTTTATTCTGTGTTTTTATGTACATGGTAAAAAAGTGTATATGGGTAAAAGGAGAGGAACTAAAGCAACTACATGTATGTTTAAAAAACATTAGGAAAATAGAGATGAAAGAAGATGACTGTACCACCAACAGACAAAATGAACAATTCTGTGTAGCTTCCTGTCCTAGTGAGAAACTTTATACTTCAACAATATTTCTATATGAATTTTGTCCACTTAGTGTTGAGCTCACTGGCACAGTATTATAAAGGCTTTTCAAGGTTATTAATCTGTGTCACAGATACTATTAACAAGCCTTTCAAAAGTGGAAAAAGAACAATATGCTGATTTTTGACAGAAAAAATCTTAAGGCTATTTGGAGCTATTATAACCTATGGACTTACAGCTTAGTAGGGTTTCCTTTAGCAGATCTTAACCACTCATTGCTTGCATTATTGACAGACTAGGAGACATTTACAAACAGTCATAGATGTGTTGGAACTTTAACCTCTGGATGTTTCTTTATTGTGACTCATATAAGTTATTTTTTTTTGACCTGCTTAGATAGGTACAATAATACAGAAGTCATCACATCTTATATACCAGAAGCTTACAGGGTATTCCTTGATAGGGGAATTATAGGCACTTTTATTTAATATCCATATGGTCCCTCATATTAAGCTCTACTTCTTTCTATCTCTACTTCATTGAGTCCGATTTTTATCTCAATTACAGAGGTAAACCCTAGGAGTAATCTCACTAAATAGGTTGGAATTGCTAAGCATTTATGTCAATGGAAGGAAAAAGAATTTTGTTCCTACTTTTCAGGTCATTGGCACTAAGAAACATAATGATTTCTGTGGTGCTGCAATATTCTGTCACATCAATGAAATTAATATTTATGGTACATTAAGAATAGTTTCCTTATAGAATAAGCGAGGATAAAAGTAGTGGGCATACACAGTGATCCGTTTTCGTGACAAAATAACTTAGCTATTTTTCTTCATAAGACACCAAAAAAATCCCAGCAGCATTGTACTTTTTTAGTACATCAAAGTACTAATATTTCCCATCTCTATCACATTACAAAAAGAGGGCTCTTTCAAAATAGATTTTTATTTTATATTTCTTAGGAGTAATTAATTACATGAAGAGTTTAATAGAAACTAATTATTTTTATGTCTTGTTCTGAGCTGCAAAAACAGCTTAACTATAACACCCCCATAAGCCTGCAACACTGACCAGTAATCACTACTATTTCACTGTTCTTGCAATTTCCTTTAACATTTTAGTCTGAATCATAGAAGGGTCTGTTTTCCAGGACCTATTTCAGGCTTCCTTCCAGACTGAAAATATCCCATAATGTTCAACAAGGCTGTCAGAATCTCTGAAAACCATTCTTAAAGGTCAGAAATTTAGATTTGTAAATAGTAAATATTTTATTCAGAAAAGTCTTATTTCTCATGCTAAGTGACATTCTTCCTGAATAGTAGCAGAGACGGGGAATTCTAGTGAATATAGTTACCCAGTTTTATCACCTCAATTTAATATAAGGAAAATTGTACCACTTCATTCTTTTACTTGAGATTATGCTAAAGAAAGAGGCAGCATCTACCGTCATAGTCCAACTGTACAGGCCTCGCTAGGGCAGGTTAGTGGGAGCATGACACCAAACCTAGGATGAAAGTAGCTACTCAAGTGGTGTATATCATCTCGAATTCTGTTGTTCAAGTGAAGATAGAAAATTTACAGTAACTGAGAGTCTTGGCTTATATCTTTTTGTGTCCTTTTGATTTCTTTTTCTCCCACTTTTATTGTCTGTGCTCCCAAATGTGCACTTTTTTACCTTTATGACCACAGTGTGAACTGAATTGTGATGACAATGCACAGGTTCCTATCCAAATAGTCTTTACTTCTGATTTGTGATCACATTTTCTTCTGAACATTCATCCAAGATTTTTGACAATAAGATCAGGTCAAAAGTTGAGGAATGAGTGTTTGACTTATATAGCATAATGAATTGAGGGTAATTTTCTATTTCAAATAACCTGTAGAATAATAATTTTCTCTTTCAAGATTAGGTTTTCTACTTTCTTTCACAAAAGCACCTAACTACTCTATTTTAATCAATATTATATACTTTTTCTGGTTAATAAGTGAGCTCATAATGTTGTAATTCTTTCAACATTGAACTAATGGGCAACTCCTCCATTATGTTGGTCATACAGAGAACATGCTAAATGTGTAATCATAGTCAGGAAAAAGAAGTCTCATATCAGTTTTTGAGCTACATGATCTAGTTGACAAAGAAAAAATTATAGTTATATATTGGTTTTGGACTGATACATTGTATGGTATCTCTTCGGTAGAAGACCTGTGTAAATCAGTTCAGAACACACTTTTAGATTCAGGATTTATAAAGGAAAGAAAAGTTAATATGACTGGTAAATAGTTGATTGCAACTGTTGTGATGTGTCCTACTGATCCGATGAATAAAGATTCATCTTTCAGTATCTTTTTTGTTTAGAAAAAAATTAACCAAAGTTGGGTAACCAAAACTCATAAACAATACTATTTTTAAGATTAAACATGTTTTATTTATATATTTAGATACAAGGAAGGAGATTTTTACACTGAGTGGGGCAAAAAATGAAACCTCAGATTGCCCAGAGAGATTGTAGGTGACCCATCCTTCAAAACATTTAAGGTCAGATTGGATGGGTCTCTGAGCAAGCTGGTCTAATTGAAGATGTCCCTGCTCATTGCTGGGGGTTGGACTAGATGATCTTTAAAGGTCTTTTCCAATGCAAACTATTCTATTAGTCTATGATTAGAACATGTAGCCCTTACATTTTTCACCAAGTGAACAATTTCTGCTTTATGAGAGTATTGAGCTAGACAGAACATTTCTTCATGACAGGAAAAAATATCCTTTCTGAACAGAAGGAAGAGGAATGAAAAAGCTTGATTTCATGAGAGTAGGAAAAATGTTGTCAATATAGGGAAAAAAGGAAGACCTCTGTTCTGAGAATGGAAAAAAAAAATCTGCTTGGTTAACTTCCCCCAATATTAGCCTGTAACTTACTGCACTGCTCCAACATAACTGAGGATGAAACAGTCTTGCAAAAATGTAGTGGTCCAATTTTTTAAAAATGAAAAGCTGCAGAAGTCACAGGTGTGGTTCGCTATGTATATTGCTTTCCTCTGCCACGTATTACCCCATGCATTATCAAGGTGGTATTGGTATAGGATGTTAACTATGCGAGACAGTACTTAACTGTGGTCTCCACAGCATGGAAATAACAGCTTTAAATGGAAGATGAGACATGAGTATATGCTGATAATGTCTCTTTGGTTGTTTCCCTGTAATATTTCACTGGTTATAGTCATATTTTATTCAATGAAGATCTTGTATGACAAGTCAGGAAAGAAAATATTTTCCATCTGATTTCTTTCATCATAGAAATGTGAAGAGCTGCCCAACAGCAGCTCTTGAGTATTAAGACCAACCTTCCACAGAGCATCTGGAAGGTGTCTATTTGAAATTTAACGCATAACAGATTCAAACATGCTCACCACCTAAATTCTTCAATTAAGCTAGAACAATTGAAGGAAAGCAAGCTGTCTCCGTACATTTCTTACCCACTCCTGTTTTTAGGAAAACTTTCAGACAAATTCTCAGAGAAATTTGGTATTGATTCACATTTCCGTATCCACTAATGACATCTGTTGTCATTAGCGTTGTCATTGTTGTAGCAATTTGTCAACCTTATAAATCAGAGACAAACAAAAAGGAATTCACTAGGATGAACAGATTTGTAGGATGGGAAATGAAACATGCTGTATGAGATTGAATCTCAAAATACCCCTTGGAAATAAAATTGCATTGGAGAGCATTTCTGTTCATCCAGAACATACATATAGTTGAATGTGAGGATCAAATACAAATTGAGTCAATTTGAATCTTCAGACTGAGTTGGTCACTTTACTGCTGGATAACATAAGGGAAATAAAGGATAGACGAAGATGTGAAAACAAAAGATTAGGTGCAAGGGGTGAAATTCTGTTCTTAACTACAGTCAGTGGGTATTCCACTGTGTCCTTCAAAACAGTATGAAATAAGTAGCTGGCAGTTAGCCAAGTCTACCAGCAATTATCAAGATTTTCAGTAAAAAATTGAAAAATATGTGGAATAGAGTTACATGAATGCTGATCTGATGAATATTTTACTTTTTTAACATAAAGTCCACTGTCTCACTTTAAGTGGAAATGATCTGAGTGGTTTTATACTTTGTATACAAATATTACTTTAATGAATTAATAGAACATAAATATACAACCTAATTATGATTGGCCTGAAAGTGAACTGAATTTTGAATTAAAAAGAAACTCTAAAAATCAAACTTTTGCTTCAGTCTCAGTTTCACTGACAGAAGTATATTACGCTCTTTAATGAACAGGGATTTCAGGAGCAAACGAGGACAATGTCTATGGTGTTTCATAAGACCAAATGAGAGGGATTCTTAAAAATACAGCAGTTTCTACAGAAATTAGTCTATTGAAAAGAAGGGTGTCCCAGATAAATGCAGAATGCCAAGGAATGAGCTTGGCATGTATGTCATGTCCAACATGTATGTCCAACATACAAACCACACTCTTGCCTTGGCACTGAACTAAGAGCATTGTTCTGATTGCAGTGTTCATACCAAAATTTCACTTAAAGAATAAAAGAGACAGAAGACTTGGCTCAGAATATTGTGGAAGGGATATACTTGCTAAAAAGTTAGGGTTCCTATAGTAATAAACAGGCAAAACAAATTAAGATAATCCTTGTTTAGAGCCTAGACAAGTCTGTTAAAAATATATCAGCATAATGGGGAATGCAATTATCATGTTAGTTTGAATATCTGTTTTATCTGTAACTCCTAGAAATTACTTCTACATAAAGGTCTCCTTCCCTGACTCCTTCCTCACAACCCAAATGACTGTCTTTGAGTCACTTGCCTCTGGCAAAAAGATGTGAAACATCAGTCTGCAACCTTGAGTAGTAATGGCTACTGAAGCAAATCAGTGCTAAAATGTACCACTTTTATGTACAAATATTAAAAGTTGCTCTCCTCCCTCCTATTTCCCCCTCTATGACCCAAGTTGTAAGTATATTATGACACAGTTTCTGAAGAGTTTTCTTTGATACACTATCTTATTTTGCAGTAATTTACAACTCTTCCATTACCAAATAAATTACTCTGTTCTGAGATGCCACAGCTTGAGAATCAAAGCTGAAAAAAAATCTGTTAATAAATAGATATGAAAGTATTTGGTTTTGTTAAGAAGGAGGTAATCTGCACAAACCTGAACATCTGTGTTTGTAAATGTCTAATTTATTTACATATCTGTTTCAAAAAATGCTAATAGAACTTTGACTATCAAGGGCAAGCATCTGAAAATGGATTTTTCTTCCTAGATGTACAAAGATAATCTATGTATTTGGCAATTAATTTGGGCTCTGTATCAGACCTTTCACAGATTAGAAAGAAAGACTCAGGAAAACAAACCAAACAAACCAAAAAAAATCTAACAAAGTTTAAGCCTAAGGCTTCTCCTGAATGTTTCAAATGAACTTAATCAAGTATGAAAAGCAAAAAGAAAAGTAAGAGACGAAGGCTCAATCTGCTCACCCTGACAACAAACAGTATCCCTGTGGTAGAGTGGTTTTTTCTCCTCTCGTGGAAGAAAAATAACTTTCTTATTCTTAATTTGGAATACAGATAGACAGCACACAGTCCACATTACATATTATCATGAAGCCATGCGAACTATGAAATGAGGTTGAGTTCGCATGAAAGTCAGGAAAGGAAGTTCTATGCTAACACCTGCCTTGGTGGTTCTGTACTCTTTGGACAGTGCTAACAGACAGAGAATTTAGCCGTAAGTCACCGTCTTCTTCTATTATGCTAAGAGAAAATTGCAAAAATTATGTGACCTGTATTTCTTAGAGGAATATAAAAAATCTTTACAACTCTTTCTAGAGGTTTCCAAGTAAAGGTGCAGGCAAGAATACACTATTTCTCTCAGTTAGTATGACTTCTGGTTATTTTGAGTGAATGTCACTGTGGCAGGTGACCAGAGAACAAAGAGGACAAAGTCAGTTTTCCTGATAAGTTACCCTAGAGTTTAGGCTTACCTTTAATAGTAACAGTTTGAAGTAACTTGTCTAATAATTCAAATTTTTTTCTAGCTCACACTCTCCTTAAGTCTAGCTGACATAACCTCTTATTTCTCCTACTTCATAGCAGTAAAGACAGTAAAGCAGTAAAGCAGTAAAAGCAGTAAAAGCAGTAAAGTGACATCATGTGTTTTCTCTACCTCATATCAATTGTTCTAGAGTGTAATTTGAATTTCTACTGCAAACCTCTCATGTTCTGAATGGATCTTTTATGTGAAATGGGAATATTTAAGGCTCTTTCATTTTATGTAGTCTGTTCTGGCATTCATGTCGTCTTCAATGACTGCAACATTCAATTAATGTGTAGATTAGCTGATCATTTCTCAAGACAGAATATCTGTCACTTCTGACTATATAAATTAGGTGATTGTGCTATATGTATCATTTCACAGCCCTTGTTATGGTTGGAGACATATGAATATAGGGGAGAGCCTTGTCTTTTACAGAGAAAATAAAACAAGTTAGGAAGTTAATTCTCTGCAGATTTACGTGTTTTGTTTTTTCTCAGTAGTCAAGTGTTTCTCCCAAGGAACTTGGAAAAAACCCAACTAAAGTTTTCTGAAAGCACACGAATCACAACAACTTGCAAAAAGCTAATGGTACGATGCAGTGTGGCCACTTCTTATCTCCCGCATCTGCTTTCCTTCCAAAGAGGCACTGCATTCAGACACTCTCAATACACCTGGGATGGGATGGACAATGTTCTCAGTAGCAGCTTAGTTGGCACTTACAAACAAAGTGAAGATGAGTATCATCACGAAATTAAGAGAAACTCATAAGCTCACTGGCTGGGTAGAAGAACAAACAGTGGGTTAGTTTGCTACAGTGCCAGTCCTCTGTGTAAGAAACAGGAACATAAAAAAAAGTGGGATTGCATCATCTCATTCTTCATGCGGCAAACAAAAGAGCATTTATTACTAAATCTGGGCTTCCTTCCCAGGTCCCCAGTTCAAACACACCTGAGAATGGGATTTTCTTTCCCTTGAACTACTTCAAATACTTTGGACCAGGGTGCTGCTTAGCCCTGAATACAAATCAAGTCTCAATATGATGCAAAATGGAAGTTTATAACTACAAACCAGTTTGCTCTCAAGGTAAATAATAAAAACTAAAAAGAGGTACAAGTTACACAGCTGTAAAATATGACACTCCAAGAGACAACTAGAATATTATGGGGTCAGATGCCCTTGGTGTAGAGAAATATAATGCATCTGAATGGCTGTTAAATATTAGCGAGTTATAAAAGGGTAAAGATACAAAGCCTGTTACAAAACCATAGCTCAAAGGAATTTTGTTGGGTTATTTTTCTTTTTAAATTAAGTGACAATGGATGGGGGAAAGGTTTTTTAAGTTTTGGTTTAAATATTATTTAATTTCATTTTATCTAAAGGAATTTTTGTCATTTCTGAGCAGGAAGAAAAATGGTAATTCTTTGTGTGGAAATTCTCTTAAAATAAAAACCTAAAGAAGAAAAACTAGTGCTTTTTGTTTTAATAAACTATCTCATTGTCATCAAACTGAAAAAAAAAAGAAAACCACATTAGAGAACTCACAGATTTGCTATAACAAAATGTGTTTTACTTCAGCAATCGAAACGTTATTACGTAAAGTCATTTCAAAATGAAAACTAAAAATTATTTTTAATCTAAACATGCACAAATTCGACAGTTTCGGTATTACTAAAGCACTTTGTGACATGCCTATGTCACATTCAAACTTCAGCTTCAGGAGAAAGTATTAATGTACTTTGTTAGAACACAAAGGATTCTATACTTTGCTAAATTCATGGAATGATTCATATTATGAACAATGATCTGGTGCCAAGACCATGATCCAAGAGAATCAGTCTCTATGGTTATTTGGTTATTAATATCATTATAGTTGATAAAAGTATATATATCAACAATTGATGAAAAACTGTGGGGCTAGCGCTACCTTTGACACCAGCAGAGATGTGGACTAGAACTATAATAAACAAGTATTTAACTGATAAGTTGTGTCATAGTGTCTCAATATGGAACCCCTGCACAATAAAACGTGTGGGGATGTGCTTATCATGTTCTTCCACTTCTATGAAATGCTAACAAGTACTAATATTTTCAATCTTAACCTTATATTATTTCTACATGAATATCTGAAAAAAGAAAACATTCAAATCGTGTTTCTCCTAATAAGGCATGTGTTATATAAGTTTTCCTTCATTAAGGTATATAATGAATTATGTTCAGGATGTAATAACAAGACAAGAACTTGTTCAGTTTGTTTAGTCACAACCTGCATGAAATCTTCTTATTTCTAGATTACATTTACCTGATAAGAAGACTATTATATTGAGCTTCTTAACTGTTAGAGGCAAATGTTTCTAAAGTAATAGCTTAGTTGGGGAAATAAAATAGCCTTCAGAGTCCATAAAAGAAAATTCTACATCTAACAGGCAGTTTTCTAGAAACTCAAATTTAATTTACATCATACAAAAATGGATTGACAGTAATTATATTAATTGTTAGATTCATCTTCACTGCTTATAAACTGCATTACAGCTGATGATAAACTGCTGATGATAAAACTCAAGATTTTCAGAACTACCTTTTAGTTTTTATCAAAACTTGTACTTTATCACATACACATAGGAGAATATTTTGTCAGGTCTAGATGCATTAAAATACACAACCTTTCAAGTGTGTCTCTAAGCTAAACTCAGCTCTCATACAATATATTACAATAAACCTTATGTGCTGTTATTTTATGGCTTCCCATAGGAGTGTGATTTGCTTTTTGAAATAACTTGAGTCTTTCATTCGAAGTTCTTTAGGGAAAGTGATGCAGTAATCAAAGTGTGGTAACAGTGACTTTCCTCTCAGGGTTTGGTAAAGAAAGTAAAGTAAGATTTTATAGTAGATCAGTAGAGTGTTGGTTTTAGATACTGGAAGAATAATAATGGTCTAGCATGTGTCAGGTGAGAAGCAGACTGAGTAACATGCAATAACACAGAAAAGTATCCTTCAGGTTGCACTTGTAATGATAACAGATTCGACTGAAACCTTCTGACGTACATGGAAGGCTTCTGTAAAAGTCAGATGACTTAAGATCAAGTTAGCGTATACTTGCAGAAGAGAATACTTCTGAGTGAGATCAGTGAGTAATGCACATCACAGAGTTTTTTATATTGGACTCTGTTGTCTTGTACTTCTCTTTACCTGTGTCTGCAGCGTTTTTCAAGCCATAGAGCTTTCTGTACCTTTGAAGGAAAATCAACTGGACTGTGCTGGCAAGAAGCCCAGAGGGGCAGAGTATAATTGTCATAATCATAAGTGGAAAGCCAGATGGGGTCATTTAAAACTTGAGGTCAGTCAGAGCTGACAGATAAAAATGTGGGTCTCTTCTCATGGGAGAATAAATTGGGTGGAGGTAGGAGATTTCTGATATTGCAATGTTTTGAAGTGCCTGGAGATCGATAAGGTTGTAGGAAAAATGGAGATACTAGACTACTTTTCAAGTGTTGTTTCTAATTACTTGGAATTTGGTTTTAATTACTTTTACCATAACCCTAGTGGGATTTTGATGGTTGTTTCAGTATTTTGAGCTCACTTTTTAAGAAAACACTCTTTTGAAGTTTTTTCTCTACTTTATATACTAAATGTCTTGATGATACCTGATCTCATACTTTCTGCTCTGGAGTTATGACTCTGCAAATCCAGAAGCTCTGGAGATGTCCTTGTAACTCTGGTATATTGGTCAAAATAGAAAGTATTTCTTTTCAGAGAGCTTGGACATATAAGGCTTTTTGGACATCAAAACTGCCCAGGTTTCACTAACATACTTCGCTTTTTCACTAAATTGAAGTGAGAATATATTTTTCAATATGGGTCCAAATCCAATAATTTTAATATCTGAATTGCACTGGAGTATAAATACAGAATAGAATATTGAATCATCAAGGTTGAAAGATGACCTTCTAAGATCACCGAGTCCAACTCTCAACCCAACACTGCCACTATGACCCTTAAACCACTAAACAAGATCACCCAGCGCCAGATCCAGACACCGCTTAAACAACTCCCAGGTATGGTGACTTCACCACCTCCCTGGGCAGCCTACTCCAGTGCCTGACCACCTTACCAGTGAAAATTTTTTTTCTAATATGTTATCTGAATCTCCCCTGTTTCAGCTTAAGGCCATAATACTGAATTTTTGTTCACACTGCAAAGGATCTGTCATATTTCCCTTTTTTCTCTGTTATAGTTTAAAAACAAACAAAAAATGTCAGTGAAATTGTCTGATTTTGGGAAAAACAGTTGAGAAGACAGAGGAAAAATGATGTAGTAGGATAGGTAGAAAAGCAGGAGACTTGCAGAACAAATCTGGGAAACCGCATTTTGAACAGACTATTGAAAGAAACAGTAAACAGAGCCAAGCCTCAGAGGAGATAGAAGATCTGGGTTTATGTAGATTTTACTGGAAACCAGAAAGTCCTTGAGCTGAATGAAAATAAGTCTGAACATAAAAATTTTTTAGCAGGGGTACAATAGGAGACAGTCATAGCAGCACATACTTTAAGTCCTTCTTCATCTGTTAACTTTTATAGCTTTTTTGATTATGTCTGGTTAGAAATAGTATAAATAGTTTAGATTCAAAATGTATGTATTTCATTGTGGACTTGGCTATATTTTCATGACAGTGACTTTACTCAAGGGTTTCTCTTGCATGGCTTTTTCAATATCTCTGCTGTTTAACCTGAAACTCCATTCAGCAGTCTAAACCAGGATTTTTACTCTTTAAAAACAAGGCTACTACTTCAGGGGTTTTTTTATGCCCAGTTCTTCCCTTGAATTCAGATTTAAAGACACATGCCCAAGACTTTATGATGACCTCGGTGAAGGTATCCATCCTCTAGAAAACCCTTCTTACTCTCATTTTACTCCTCAGGATACCACCAGGATTAAGGGTGTGACTGTGTGTTGAAATGTCCAGAGAGCAGCCTAAATTACCCAAGTCAGCAGATTATGAAGGGTACCTTTGAATCAACAACTGCCACCCTTGCAGCTCCCCAAATTTATAACATAACAACAAATGTTTTGCCACTGATATGAATTAATTGCCTATGCACTTCTAACTTACCTGTCACTTCAAAGCAGTAGATATGTAAGGTAGGAGACCTCGTGAACCCTACGTCTCCATAATCTACAGGCATTTGCTCTCATAGGTTGGATTTTTTTCTTTTAACAAGGAAAATTGAAAGATATTTTTGTTGCCTCCAAGGGCAGTAATTTTACTGTGCTGTGAATAGTTGACAGGGGAGGAGGCGAACAACCCATGACTACTTTCAATGCAGCTTGAGAGGGCAGAATTTAAGCTTAATATTTCTTTATTTTTGACTCGTGATGTTTAGAGATTTATGTTACAGTATTAGACCTAATTTACTATTTACTATTTGCTCCAGTGGCATTCTACGATTTAAGAAGTAGCAACACTGACGTATGGTTTGAAGTACTCCTTGTGTAGTAGGAAGTTGACTTGATCATTCCAGAACTGCCCTAAGCACCAGACAGGATGCTTTGGATTCACTGTAATAAGAAAATACCTTACTTGGTGTGACTCAATTGGAACAAATAAAGTTTGTCCATCTCTGCATTAAATTCTTAGGAAGCAATTGTTAATGAAAAGTGCTTGTCCCCTGAGTTGGATATGCTATCTGTAATTCTGGAGCTTAGTGGTTCTATGCACTGGACTTGGCAAAGCATACATTGAACAAACAAGGCTGTTAGCTAAAATGTGCTTCAGTAAGCAGTATTCTTTATTCTTTTTTTAATGTAAGTTGTGATTTGTGTATGATCTACTTTTTTCCTGACCTTCAAGTATTGCTTGTCTTTTTTAAAACATAAGCTGTTTTAGCCAGGTTCTCCACATTTCTCTATGCATGGCCAGTAATGAATGCATTATAGATGCAAGGTCTTTAAAAATGCCAGGTGATATCTTTAGCTTTCATTTCTGCTAATACTTTTTTTCTTGCTGATCATAGCAATGTCAAAACTCTAATGTAACCTGGAGGAAGGAAGGATTTTTTTCCCCCTGCTTTCCTTTCTTTTTTTTTTTTTTTTTTTTAATTGGTTTGTTTGTGTTTGGGGATGGGGTTTTTTGATGGGGTTTTGTGAGGCTTTTTGAGTTTTTGTGTTTTTGGGGTTTTTTTTGCTGTTGATAGAAAAATTGAGCAGAATCATGTCTTTTGGCAAGGTGGCATATCAGTAGTTCAGTATGTGTGCATGCACAGGTCTGGGATGGCTTCACAGTATTATAAAAATACTTGTAACAAAAATTGAAAATTTCACTGATGTCTACAGAAGATTGCTTTTTCCTCTCATAACAGGCAATTTCAAAACAGTATTTTCAGAAGTAGAGTTGATACTTTTGCAGAATTTTACTGAAAGCCCATCAAAAAGCTTCAGAAAGGGTTTTGGGTTTGGTTGCTGACAGACCAGATACTCGATGTTTCTTTTTTAGCTAATCTGTTATCCATCTTTCAAATGTTGTGTCAAAAGCATCCTTTAAAAACAATGCTTCTGTCACTTCCTGTTGTTCATTTCAGCATTCAAAAGTCTGGATAAATGTTACAGAATATAACGGGCATGTGATTTTTTTAGCAATTAATGTGAAAGAATTGTATATCCTATACTGTTTATAGTCAAATACTTTAGAAGAAAAGTAAAGTATTACCAAAGAAAAAGACCTAGTTTGTATCAAATTCATAACCTCATAACATCAGATACATTTCTGCAAAAATGATACCTTGTGTCACTTACAGAATTGGATTTGTCAGGTGCTGGACTAAGTCAGGTATATCATCCACAACATCACATACATCATTCTTAGTAGCAAATAAATCTCCTACTGAGTTGAGTATAGCTGTAGTTTAAGAAGACCCACAATAAACTGACTGTGTTTCCATTCACATGTTTGGCTGGATATAGATTTGACTGTGTTAAAGATGTTCATATACTTCTGATGTAACTTTTCCTGAAATATCCATGCTAAAAACGAGACTGATTATATGAACAGCTGAATTGCATGCATCAACTTACTACAGCATTCAGATAGAGTTTTTAGGTGACACCAATCATGTGAATAGGGTGAAATCACTGGCAGAAAAAGTTTAGGTCAGCAACAACTCTAAAGCCAGAACCATTAGTCATAGCTGACGATGTGGCTTCAGACATACAACAATTTGGCAGGGGTTTTAGGTGTGCACACAAGAAGATTCATCTCCATGAGAAAAATAGGCAATGTAAGAGACTCAACTATTTTTCATGTGTGAAGATCTTACTTGCTTTTGTCTGGATCTTTTATCAAAACTCCTCCAGTTCTGTTGAGCCTGTCTCTACCTTAAATTTTGCTGCTTGCTTTATGATTGTGTCTCTTTGCATTAGTTCATGGAATGCTCAAGGTATGGGAATAGATATAAATACAACATCCAAACTCTGCTTATGAGCTGGGCCAGGGAATGTTTCCAATTGATACTTTGGTTGACCATCTGCATTTTGAGCAGTCTGGAAAAGTGGCATGCATTGGAAATGACTGTGTTTTATTTAAAAGAAAGCTTGCAGTACAGGAGGGGAAAAAAAATCCCTGCTATCAGAAAAAATTGCTTCCCTAGGTAAAACGACTAATAAAAGAAATAATTATCTCCTTCTCTGGGGTTGGAATGGCATCTAGTCTGCTGCAGAACTGCAGGTGAGCTCTGCCCAGAATAGAAATATTGTTGAAAAACAGATTCAGATGGAGGCATACAGACAGGGAGGAATAGTAGACCTCCAGATGAATGCAATTAGTATGCCAGGAGGCTTATGAATACAAACTGTAGTAAGTAAAGAAAGAAAGCTAAGGTGACTGTTCGTGTGGAGTGATATGCGTGTGGTAGCCTTTACGAGAAATAAATGTCATCTTGCATTTCCAGGATACCTAAAAAATGTTTAAAAAGCTATAATAATAATTATTCCCCACTATCACCGCTTAGCACAGGACATAGAGCACTAGTTGCATGAGATATTGATACTGAATAAAGATATTCTTAGTTCCCAGCCTGAAGATACAGCACTTCAGCTATTACTGAAAATCTCGAATATTGTTGTTCTCTTTTATCCATCTCTAAGAATGGCAGGCTGGAAGACCAATAACTCACGTGAGTTAAACTAAATCAACTTATCTTTCCCTTTTTTCCTCCTTTTCTGTTTAGGATTTGGAAGCAAAAACTTGTGAGTGTTGACCTGTATTTCATGGAGGTACTTCAATATATTGATAGTTTAGTTAATTTTGGAATGGTGACACAACTCAAGATGTTACTGATATGTTTTTCACAAGATCACAGGCCTTCAATTTCTCATTTGTTTAATTTTACTTATTTTTACTGTATAAAAGATAAAGAAAACAACCTATAGGGTGTATGGTCTATGATGTCTTCCTCATTTACATTGAAGTCTTACTATTTTATAATCTATACTCTTATCTGCAGACCTTCAGTCATATTTCATTCCATATTCCAATGTAACTGAATGCAGTAAATTATTAAAGACTTCTTGATGACATATCAAAGTTCTAGAAATAAAAGGATTTTTTTAATGCATTGCAAAATTATCCATATGGAAAATAAATTAATATTTTTCTAGAAGGCATTCAGTATAAACTTTGTTTCATAATCCTTGCAAAAACCACAAAGACATGGCTATTTCATTGTTATTTTTCTCAATTGAGAAGCTATTTATAGGAGGGTAGAAAGAATCCTGAAACTTCAGCACAGATATTTGAAGATTATCCTAACATTTTCCATAATTTTTCCATAATTCCACTGCTAGAAATTGAACTCCATATCTCAAAAGGAAATTAAGAGTCTTCTTATTCTGGTTCGTGACATTCATCTGTATTCAAGGTGTTTTTTTTAAGGAATAGTTGGTTTTTCCTTAAATCACGTTGTGCTGAAATCATTAGTGCTTTAAAATGGTGCAAATGGATTTTTGTATTTAACAGAGACCCTTCAAACTGTAACTACTGTCCGAGGTTCAGCAGATATTTTCTTCCATTCTTGCAAAATCTCATCAATATAGAGTGGCATACTCAAATTCTGCTGAGTTTGTAAATAACTAGTCACCAATGGGGACTACGTACACCCAAGCAGCTGCAATTTAGCTGTCTGCAGTGTTTGCGATGCATGTGGCAGGCTACAAGCTCCTGCTATCCTTATTCTGCATTTTTTGACATTAGCACAAATTAAAATAAGTGAGGCTTTTATTTTATAAGGTATTGCCAGCTCCAGCTCTAGAGCTGACATTGCACCTTCTGGGTTAGTGGATAAGAATATCTTCTACAGACTTTCATTCAGGTCCAAAACCCATTTCTAACTTCAAGGACAAAAGACTTCACTTGATAGTATATCTGATCCAACCCCAGATGATGCTTTGCATTGTACCATCAGAACTATGATACCATGCACAGCACCAATTAGTTCCCATTTAAAATTAAACTCTTCTCTCACTGCCCCCGTATCTGCACGTTTTTCATGAGATACAGTTTTCCTCACAGTATCACTCTCCTACACAAGTTACATCTTCAATTAGAATAAGGTGTTCTACACTAACCCAAATTTTTCCTCAAATCCTACAAATTGAAATCTGACTAAGCATCACACAGAGGTGGGAGAAATTTCAAAGTCAGTATTTACATTATACCTGCACCTTCTATGACTGTCATATGTATGTCAGTCACTTTACATATATCCACAGAGATTTGTCTATGTAGATAAACTTTCATATATTTGCACATATATTTTTAGGTTTTTAGGCTTATAAAACAGATACATACAGAGCCTTTGGTGTTTGACTTACCACATATGTTTTTTAAAATCAACATAAATGCTATGAGTACGAAATACCAAAAAGAACCCTTTTCCCTTTATTTTTGCCTAAATATGCAAACTTGTCAGAAAAATAATATCTTTAGAAGAATATTTAAACTATTTAGATTCTTGATTAATTCTCTATTATAAATTTAATATTTGGTGGATTTAATCTTTCAAATTAATTATTTATATTAATTAATTATCCGATATGTGATCAGGTAACCATCCACAGAAAAAAGTATTAGTAAGACATTCTCTTTACAGACCTGTGTTGGGCTGCTGGTGGTGATGGCACATCAAATTAAAAACAAGTGAAGGACTTTTTGACCTACATTCTCTAAGGAAGGGAATGTAAACTAAAAAAATCAATATTTCTCTAAAGGAAAAAGGAAAAAAATAATAGCTAAAAAAAGCTAAAGACCTGGCCATACTCTCAGCTGTGCTCAATAACTAAATAATTTCCAATTTAAAAGCTATTGGGGGGGTACTTTTAGAGGTGAATAAAAGTTCAAGGAAAGGTTTCTTTCTTTCTTCTCATTCAGTCCAAAGTTGGCATATTTACTCTAGGTTTAGGTTGACGTTATAGAAATTCTACAAGCAAAATAGAGTTCCTGTAGAAATAGTTGCTCTCCTGAGGAAATTCCTATGACGTATCTCCTTTTTTAACGTACCTTTGGGGTTGCCGCCAATCCTAGAATCAAATTCTGTATTTAATTACTGAACATTTGTCAAATAAAAATGAAGAATGTAAATGTCTGTTACAGAAAGCTCAGAATTTGATGTCCCCCCAGTTCCTTGTATACGAAATGGAGACAAGAAAGCTCTGGCCAGTTTCAGATGATGATCACTGATGTGAAATGATATATTTTATGACTATATATCCATTTAATAACATTAATTACTTTGTCTGCAATGTATAATACCAAAATTATTATGACATCAATAATTAGAGAGTAAAGGGATGGTGCAGAATGTGTCTGATCTTACAGTTAGTGCATTTCTGTTGCTAATGGCCCCAAAATGCAAAACGATAGTACTTGCTCACAGATATCCAGATGAAGCTCTATAGGCCACCTTTACCTAAAGTTCTGTTACTGAAGCATTTCTGCCCTCTGTGGAGTGTGTGGTAGATCTGCATCAGACTAGGTTTGTGCTGAGATGAATATGTAGGAAAAAAAACATGATCATCACATGAAACAATGTACATCAAATTTCACAACACAACCTAAGCAGCTCAACAGTAATGGGGAAATGAATTTTCAGTGTCTCAGATTGTTAAGCAAGCAGATGTAGAAATTATATTGTTTTTAACTGAACCAGATATGTGTTTTTGGACCAAAAACTCTATTTGTATTTTACACCTAAAGCACAAATTGGGAGCTGGACTCCCTCTGATATTCTCATTACAGTTGAGACGATAGCTTGCAATGTGTGTGCCTGAAAAATTTTACTTTTAACTGTCTAAAGTATATACACACAGGTTATTCACAATATACTGGTTATTCACAATTATATCCTCTCTATTCAGACATTTTTTATTTAAACTCCAAACATTGAATGCTGATGGGCAAATTTTTATTTGTGCTTTTTCTTTTATCCCCCTTCCCTTATTTTCCAAGCAATATTTATGTCATTTCAGCTATATTTCAGCCTCCATAAAAGAAAATACCACTTTGATAGGGAAAATGAAGAATTGTTTCCTGATTTGATATCACTAGAGAGTGCACAAGGATTGTTTCAGTGTCCTCTCAGCCTTCTGCAGTATCTCATGTTTCACGGGCAGCCTAGCTATATATTATAATATTTTTGGATGACTGCAAGAATGATTCTGAATTTTGCTAGGGCAGTCCCAGACTGATGTAAATAATCAGGAATAACTTCATAGAATTTTCAAAGGAATATGAATTCAGTCCAAAGAAACTTAACATTGGTTTTTGAATGGAATTAGGCTTAATCAAATCAAACAATACATAAAATTTAATTTATCAGATTACAGCTTTTCTTAGTGTGGGTTGGATGCATGTTTTACTTTACCTTGTTGTCAGTGAGACAAAAAATTGATTAGCTGATTAGTTGTGCTATTGTCCTCCTTTACACGAATAGGATTTGCCCACTTCCTTTGATCAATGCCTTCCACAAGAAGAAAAATACAGGTGTAAGATCCAGCTAGGTTTCTTAAGTCTTCCAACAAAAGCTCAGTTGATCTCCAAAACTTAAATAACAAACATGAATATACAGAAAACTGCTTGTTTTGAGTGACAAGGAACTGAAATTTTTGTTCTTCGGAATACCTAAAGTAGCTTTTTTCTTATATTTACATATAATGCCTTCGTCATATTAAAAAATATAGACTTTGTAATGTTGTTGAAATAGCAGTCACCCATGTATTAACTTGTAAATCCAAAGTACGATTTTCATGCTAAACCTCTTAAAAAATAAAGAGAGAGAGAGAGGAATTAGGTTTGGAAGGAATGGAAATTCTCTTTAACATAGCAAGATGGACCAAAAAATCTCAGGACATGATAAATTAGGAGCTTGAAGGGCAGATTTAAAAGTGTGAGACCTCAGTTGAAAGAGAGTAAGAAAGAGAAGTCCTATTGCACTGACATCTGGATAATTAATTCATGATATAGATGCTTAGCCTCCAAATGCAGGAAACCACTATTCTGAGAATCATGATGAATGAATTTGGTTAATGTAACACATTGTTTTTAACTGATGAAATCTGTACTAATTAAAAAAAAAAGGTAAGAAATAAGGAAAACTACAGAACAATACGACATGTTAAACACAAACGTAAGTGGTGCCAAGAAAATTAATCACAGATTCATTTTCTACTACAGTGGGATAAGGGAACTCAGTGAAATTATTAAAACAACGGAGAAACCCAGCATTTTTTGGGCGCTGCATGTTTAACTTCTAAAATGTCTTATTTTTGGAGATGTATAAAAACATAAATAATTTGAAAGATATGTTATACAACCCACAAGACAGGCACAGACTGACTTACTACATGTGAGAGTTCAAGTATAATCTCTGAATTAGAACTCTCCAAAATACCTGTAGTATGGAAAAGAATAACATTCAATTGCTCTATGGTACCGTTACCGTCAGTGCATCTCTTAGTCATTCTTAGAAAGAGAATATTGGGTTACGTGGCACTTTGCTGGGATTCAGATGATTTGAACAAGATTAATAAAGAGTATTCTAATTAATTTTTCCTTGATATAATTTTTAATTGCATAACATTCTCATGCAGAAGTCCATATCTTGTAGTACAGTGATATCCATGCATCATTTATGATAAAAGTCTTTGCTTTTTTTAGCTTCCATCTTCTGTTAGTGAAGAAGGCAAAGAAAAAATGTTAACAATTTTACATAAATTCGTGTATGCACAAACAGCAGTGTGAAGAAAGCTGTGCTGTATGCTTATTTGAAATGACAGCTGATTTTAGTCCAGTTTCAAAAAATTAATTGTATTATAGGAAAGCCAAGGAACAGGAAACTTATAGGAAAAATAATTGCCTGCAGCAATCAAAATTACTAGAAATGTATAAATGAGACTTATTATAATAATAATTTTAATATAAACTTAAACCTATTTACCAAAGCGCTAAAAAATAGTTGGCCACCTCAACATGCTGTTGAGGAGGAGAAATAACTCCATTTCAAGGAGAAATAACTCCATAAGCTCAGATCTACTACATTAATATAGATGACAATAAAAATACATTCCTCTTCCTAAATTGTTGTAAATGGAATAAGAAAGGTGGGAAAAAGTTATAAACATAAGAGAACTTCTTTTATGAGTGCACCCATGTTAGTATAAGCAGTCCATAAACTTAACATTTTTCCACAAAGGTTTGTGAGCCTGTAGTAACGAATGCAACTGAATGGAGATAAATTATATTGCATGTATTTTCTTATTCAGGTTTACAAAGCACTAAAAGAGACAAAACACTTTCTCTAATCAAACATCCAAATAGCTGCTATAAGTTGCATTACTTCTAAAAAGTACAAAGAAAAATCCGTGTTCGGTAATACAGTGAATTGTGGTAACTCCTATGACATGGTGGAATGCCATTTAATAAAAAAAAAAGGTATTGGGCAGAATTCTTCACTTAGATGTATTTACTTACACCAGGCAAAGTGTGATTAAATACACGTGTATTTTATACCTCTTTTGAGTTGGTATAAAATAACACTCCCTGCTAAAAAAAACACAAGCACGTTCATCTCTTCAACGCAGTTCAGCAGGAGTTTTGTCACTGGCTTTAACAAACGTGCAGGGTTAGATCCAATACTCTCTGTATTTATCAAATGCGGATATCTTCTGGGTAGGCAGTGGCTTGTGCCATGTTCTAGACAGAGTCCAAAAGAAAAGATGATAGGTAGTTAATCTCATACTAAGTCCCCATGTCTGCACAGATGTTGACTCATCCTCTGTCTCTTCTGGACAGAATGTTGGTCTATTTTAGTAAAAAAATTTTCAAAAATAATGCTGATTGGGAAGACTGTGTAGCCACCTTGTGCCACAGGTACAACTACATTTCCTTACCCCAAGGGTAAGGAACAACCTTCAGTGCCATGGAAGCAAACTATTGGGACTAGTAATACTGGCCATCTTTGTGCAGGCTGCCCATTCCCCACCTGCAATTAGTCCTGTCTGGCTGCCCTGAACCTGCAAGCTCTCATACCTGCTTAGCATCTTCCTGATGCTGATATTGTCTCTTCTTGGCTGTCTAGGTGCATGTTTACCCTTGAGATATTTGGGGAGGCAAAGGTGAATTGTCTCCATCTGTATCTCATTAGAACTGATGCTTTCAAGAATTACTTTTTTTCCATATACTGCAGCTTAAAATAATTTACCAAGAAGGTTTATGATGAGGGAGCAAAGAATCTTTAGGACTCATACATTATTTCCAAGCATCTAACACTTACGGTAGTAATAATGTTTTCTCAAAAACCCAAACAACAAAAAACCACACACACAAAGAAAAAACAAAACAAACCAAACCAACAAACAAAAAAACAAACAAGCAAACAAACAAACAAAACAAAACCCCAAACCCAACAAAACCCCAAACATATCCTACTGGCTTTAAGAATGTAGTCTTGTTTCTTGGTAATGTTATGAATTCACTAAAGGAAGTCTTCCAGAATTTGATAGATCACCCTGTGGCAAATTATAATTAGCACTGCATATTTACAACATGTGATTAGATACTCAGAGATTTTTCAAAAGTAGCATAAAAAGTTACAATGAAGGTGATAATGATTCTTTTGGAGAGATATTCCTTTGTTCATTTTGGCATCCTCATAAATGTTTAAAGAATATAATTAGGCTTCCAAGCCAATTAATTTGTCTGTTTCTCATCTCCAGTGATGTTTTAATTATACTTTCATGCCTCTAAGCTTCAGAAGGGAAGACAGCATGCACTGATCATGAAAAACAAAACCTGTGAAAGTCCAAAAGGATAATGGAACAAATTCCACAATTTTGTGCCTTAGTTTCATCCCATTTTCTTCTGTAAATATGGAGAAAGTGGTTTAAATCTTAAACAGTTACAATTTGGTAGAGCATGCAAAACTCATATTAATTTGGGTGAAAGATGAAATTTAGTTCATCTTACATGTTACACACTAAATTTACTCCATGAATCAAAACAAATATATGATCATTTTTCATTACAATGCACAGGCTTAATTCGTTTTTGGTCTAGATGTGCTGAATAATAAAAATTAATTTCTGGTTTTCAATTTTGATTACTCCTCACTGCGTAATCTGTTGTCTAGTTTTGATTTTAAAATACACCTAATATTTAAGGCATACAACTACAGAATATTTTTCAATCACTGAACCTTGAAATGGAGCTTGGGTGTACGAAAAAGTTGATTACTTATTACAAGGAAACTCCCAAGCTAACCATTATTAAGACTTTTTCTGATAATGTAAAATTGGCAGGCAGTAGTAATAGCTCTTTCTAACGGTATTGGGCTAAGATATTACTTGTTATCTGGTCTCTCTCAAAGGAATTTTTTAAGGGACAGCATGTTGCTTTGACCTATGTTTAGTTATACTATAAAAAAAGAAAAAAAGGGAAGAAAGAAAGAAAGGAAAGAAAAGCGAACTTGTTATGCTCCTTCCCATCATGAGACCCTCCCTACAACACCTGCTTTGGTGGGTCAATTCTGAGGCAAATTCATCTATTTAAGCAGTGAATTGATGGTAGTACAGGTAAGTAATTATAAAAACATCTATTAAGGAGCAGTATTCTAGATCCATTCTGTATATTTCTACCTAATACTCAAATATTTTCCTTCTCATCTATCTGTTTCATCTCTTTTCCTGACCATGATATATTTTCATTTAATGTTCTGTGAACAGTTTCTTTCTGCAGCAGAAATTGCACACGCAATTACACATTTTAGAATCTGAAGAATATTAGGTCAGATTGTAGAAAACACCTGTAAAAAGAACAGAGAAATACTTCATTACCTTTAGATCTTTATATTTGAGAGAAATCTTTTCTTATTTTCTCCTCTGCCAAGTTTTGTTTAGGGAGTTTTGAAAGTGAAATATTTAGCAAAATTCCAACCTTTTCTAATGTTTCTCCAAGATGTTACAAATAGGGTACTCAGCAGATTTGTTCTGTTTTCCCCCTCAGAACTTACATGGGAGAAAAATAAGACAAATATCACAGAGTATTTAGGCTCCTTCAGCTAAATACGAAAATAGGTGGGTGTAGGAAAGAATGAAAGTATGGCGTAGTCATGGACAATGCCATGGTAAAATGATGGGTTATTTTGCTAATCCATCAGTCTTCATCAGCACAGAAGGCACATTAAGTCACAAATTGAGTAAAAAATGAAACATTTCTATTAAGGTTTTTTTTGAGAACTTTGAGTTCATAAAAGTGCCTTTAAAAAGTACATATATAATCATTCTCTCCCTACTTTGCAGCCTTTTAACATCAGGGTAGGAAATAAGTGTCAGTATAACTAAACGTGAACTGACCTGTGTAGTTCTATTGGGTTTCCACAAGGCTATTGATTGACTTGTTGCCCTTGCTGATCAATCCTGTTGGTGTAATTCTTTGCTGTGCATATTTGCCCTTCTTATATTTTAATTCAAGGGACCCCATGTCAGTGCATATTTGCTGCCAATTAATCAACATGTTTATTAGTTTATGAACAACTTGCTCATAAATAAACAGGGAAAATCCCTAAATTCCATGATCAGTGAGGGGTGAAACCTAAACCAAATGCTAGATACACATTTTGCCTGCTGGAGCTTGTTGCTGGTTCTCTGCAAAACCAGTATTTCTATTGAAAGACACAGCAGAAAATTAGATGCTCTGGATGTCCTAATTGCTGTGTCTGTTGCTGGAGCACAGCTATTCCCACTATAAGAAACAGCTATCATGTAGCTCAGCATCCCGAATCTAAGCTTTTTAAGCCCTCTTGTCTCTCCTCATTGCCAAGTTGATATTCATGTTTCTTCCCCTCTGTATCCTGGAAGGCTGAGGAAGGGGGTGGAGAGAAGTAGATCTAGTTCTGTGCAATTTCCGATGCTGGAGTTGGGCACCCTGGTGAAAAGTTGTCTTATTTACAGATTTACTAACTCATACATAGCTTCCTCCTTGCATCTTTCGGTGATTCAGTGTTTTGAATATTTACCAAGACAACAAACACCATTGTTTTGTTTTGGTCTGAGGGCCATCAAGTTGTGTTGCAGGAAGCTCATGGGACTGTGAGTCCTGTTCAGGAGTGGGATTCAGTGGGACTAAATTTGCAGGGCGAGGACACAGTTAAATAACGGAAAAACACATAGGAAAAAACAAACAGATGAAAAAAAAACCACAAAAACAACAGACCTGCATTCATAGATTTCATGTGGAAAAAACTACTTAATTAACAGATGTTGTAAGGTGCTCTATAGATGCAATTACTCATTCTATAAATAAGATAGGGAAGTGGGAAAGGTCATGGTTAAGAAGTGGTGCAATAGGTAGGTCTTTTCTTTTGGATCCTGATAGACAAATGAAACTTTAGTCATTGTGGAGAGTAGAAAATTTGTTAAATAAAATTAGGCACCATAACCTATATCTATGTTCCAAATAACGGGGTTTTTTTTTTCCCCTGTCTTAAAATCCCAGCATTAGTGCAGCTCTGCCTGGGCACTGACATGATTTAAGTACCAGTAGATAAACAGACTGAGACCTCAAGGCTATTTTTATGAGAAGTTTTCACATAGCTTTTTTTTTTTGTTTTAATTTTTCAACAAGGATTTGAGACTGAAACTAAACCTGATTCATTAAAAAAATGTGCATCCTGTGTAAAAGCTACTAGATTCTTAAAATTGTTATTTATTTTAATCAAGTTTAGGACACCTCTGGGATTTCTACAGTGACTTTTTTTGATGAAGAATAAAAGAATGATAATTGTCTAATCCTCACCAACATTCTCCCTCCAAGTTAAACTACACTAAATATTTTAGTCTAAGTCTAATTTATGCTTTGAAAAATTCTGTTATCTATAAATCAGAAGTAAACATTCTTCCAAGCAGAGCAGATAGTCATGTGTGGGCTCAAAATTCAGATGTGTCATTAGCTTCTGGTTGATTTTTGACTAAGCACAAGTCCTATGGTCTCATCTAGCTATTAAATGATGGTTAAAGAAGATACTTCATGCAAATGTTGTGTTTATATTTTTTCTAAAATAATAATTACAGTATTATTATGATCTGCTTTAATAAATGTTTCATGTATAAACTTGTTTCTTAGATTTTTTATTTATTCTTGGAAATTTATATTCATTAGACATTCAGCTTTGAACACATAGTTAACACTTAATGAAGTTAATAGGATTATCTATATATTTAAAATTAAGTACTTCAAGTGCTTTGCTTACTCTGAGGTTTAAAGGGATGGTAAAAAACAGTCACAGTTCATAGGTGGGGCTTCTAAGTTGAGGACATTTAAAAAGTTCATTATTTTTGTCTTGTCTAATTACAGTTTAAATAACAGCATGACATTATTCTTTAAATGAAGTCAAAGCATTGAATTGACAACAAGAAGTCACAAGAAAGTTATTTGTCTGTGAGCTTTTCAGCAAAGCTTGAATACTATATCCACCAGAATTTGATAACCTTGTTACTGCTGGTGAGGATTTGTCAGTTTTACTTTCTCTGACAAATGCAACATTTTCTGTAGAACTACTAATAACATTGAATATTTTTCATGTCTCATAGAAGATATTGACTTTGTATTTATTGCTAATGGAGGGATATTGTATATAAAGTAGACTTCATTTTAAATCAGATGGCTTTGTATGAGTATATTTATTTGTTGTGACAAGTGTAGAATAATATAAAAGTTTAGAAACTACATCAAATTGGTTCATGATTTAGAAGAAGCTTAGAGAACATAATTTAGACATTTTCCAGGTGCATGGAATGCCTTTGAAAGTAAAATTACAAAAAAACCCAGGCATTATTTTATTTTCTAGTTTGCTAGAATTTCAGATATTTTCCTAAGTGGCAACGAAAAAGTATTTAGAACAAAATCACTTCTGGTTTTTAATATAATAAAGATATTGCCACTGAAATTTCAATGCCCATACAGATTGCCACGTAAGTTGTATTCTTTGTACTCTATCAGTTTATAGAGTATTATTAGCAGACTGTATTTTAAAGCAGTAGAGGTCATACCACAATTATATCCAAATTTAAGGACACTATATGTGATACTTAGGTCTATTTTTATGTCATATGCAAAAAATTACAACTAATTCTAACTCAGGTGATGCATGTAAATGTACAGTGTTAGTGTTTTATTCCCCTACTGATGAAAGTAATTTAGATTAATGGGCAGTATCAGCAATAACCAGAAATCTAAAAGGGAACTGGTGAATAACTGGCATCTTTTTGGTGATAGGCAGAGGTGCTCTCTATGATGACATGAAACAGGGACTATCAGAAAGGAGTCCATGTGGTTGGTTTAGGTCTACTACTTGAATTTGATTTTTATGCCTGTTTCTTAAATTTTTCTGGCAAAGTAAAACTTTTGTCAACTTTCTCTATGTAAGTTACCAAAGAAGGCAGAAAGTATTACTATCAAGCCAAGAATGTGTGCCATCAAGCTAGTGTGATTGCAGCTTCAACTACTCTTTTCTGTCCCTCTGCAGAGAGAAGTTTTTCATTCCCTTGATTTAAGCACCTTTCAGGATACTTAAACCTCATTTTATGAAATCACTTATTATTTACAAAGCCTTTAATAATTTTTGTTTGTTTTAATTTAAGCTAGTTGATTTTGCTGCAGTTTACAGCACATCCATGTGCTGTCGAACTGGCTGAAGGAACACTGTGGTGAGGAGTGGGAGAAGACTGAAAGAGCTGGAATGAATAAAGAGCACACATGTATATGGAACTAGGAGTCCCTCACCCAAGGAAGAATTAGAAATGGAGTTTAATGATCTGACGTGACAGGGTGCACTGATCTTGTGCACTGCATGGGTGGGCAAGCCTGGGAGGAGCCAGAGCAAGGTATCATTTGGTCTTTCTCCTGCCATTTTCTCTCTGTGTTCTGCTGTGGGTGTGTACAAGAGCTTTTATGACATGGCCCAACATAAACAATACAGTTTAGGGTTTGGTTTCTCCTTCCCACCAGTTTCCAACCAATGCAGTGGCTCAGGCAGTGCTACTGGATTTGATCCTGTATTTGAGCGAGACCGAAGGGCTCAATCATTTTCTTTAAACAGCACTACCATGGAAATAGCTGGTGTGGGCTTGCAGAAGTGTATATCTTTTTTATCATGGCTTAATAATACCTTTATTTAATTGCCTTTTCATTTAGGCTCCTCTCAGATGTTTTGATTTGTGATTAATATTTTCTTTGAAAACATGATGAAAGTGGTTTCCCTTAGAACCTAGAAAAATGGAATAGGCTTGAAATTTACTTCTTTTTTTTTTATTTAAATCTAAAATTTTATGTTTTAGTATTTAAATAGGTAATCTGTTAGGAGGCTTGTTTATTATTCATGCATATATACTGAGAAAACACTAAGAATGACAGAAACCGAGAAACTTGTTGGGGTATTTACAGGAGAGCTGACACCCATGGACTATAAACCAGTTTTTTTTCTTAGCTGAAAGGTAAAAAAGGAAAAAAAAAGCTTAAAGGATTCAGCATTTACAGACTGGAGAGAGAAAAAAAAAAAGGCATAAAACCTATTAGCATTAAGAAAAATTACCAAAAAGGGCAAATATATTTTCTGTTCGTGGAAATGCTTGTTGAGACTGGATGACTTTCTAGAGCTATGCCCCAGGTTGATCACTAGCAGTTGATTGTATGCCTTCATCAAGAGTCAGAAGTGCTATGGCTTACATTTTGCAGAAAGTCAGAGTATAATGATATGCTATAAAAAGGGCTATTCCATTTCGCAGAAATTATTATATGATCTGTAGTGCAATATTCATAATGGTTTTTTATTGTTTTAATAAATATAAAAATGAAATCAGTGTTAAATATGATAAGCCTGCTTTTATCAGTTGTATGCAGTAGCTCACCTTTTATAGTCTATGCAAGACTGATCATTATAAATGCATTCAATATCTCTTCTTCCTAAGATGTCTGTACTAGGTCATACATATATCGGCTTCAGGGAAAAAAAAATATAATTCAGTTGCTCTTGGTTTGGCTGGCATGTCAATTGTGTGATTTCCCTTTAGTTCACCTTTTTTACTTTTTTTGTCCCCTCAAAGAGTGAAAGCCATAGAATAATAACGTTTGAATGGGTACTGTGGAAGAACAAGAAGAGCAAGGGCATTTGTACAGGCTCACGCGTAGGCCATCAGAGTCGGATATCTTGTGTTCTCCTGTCAAGACTGAGAGGCGAAGGGCGAGACTCACATGCTGCTCAGGGACAAGGCACAACAGCTTGAAAATGGCGCTGACAGTGAAACTATGGCTTCTATAGTTCACTGAGGATTGTTATTTTGTATTCAGTGCCTGACTTGCCATCAAAAATTTGGTATCTTCACTGAACCATGTATGCCTTTGGCCCTGATGGGAAACAGATTTCATCTGTGGTGTTGTAGCCAGCACTTATAAATAGCAAGCTCTGAGCAATTCATTTGTTTTCCATGTTATCCTCTTGAAATGTAGGGAGCCTTGCAGCTGTACTGGAGTTTTGATTGGACTGTGGCTCCCTGGTAACTGCAAGTTTGTCAGAGGACTGATCTGAGAGTCCTAGTTACCTGGTTGCCATCTTTTCCGAGTAAACAAACAAACAAACAAACAAACAAAACAATTAACCAGCCAAACAAACAAACAAAAAAATAAGATAAAATCTGTATTGTCATTATCTCGGACCCTGTAGCATATTACTTTTGATCTTCTTTATTAATAAGCAGGATTTGTGTGGGTATCAGGCTCCATATGGAAACAGTGCTGATTGTAATATTGTAACATTAATTCTTGCAGCCCACTTACAGGAAGTTAAATCCCATCTTCCTTGAAATGAATTAGTAGGTCATCATTTTTGTCATGCTTTGTCATGCGTGTGTTCATTTGCCATAGAATCTGTTGGGTTACATACTGAAAATGCCAAGATCTCTTGCAACATAAAATAATTAGGTGCTGAACGTCATATTTTTACAGGAACATTAGCAATTATTGACACTGAGATATCAAAGGATTTATCTCACAACCATATTTGATAAGACTGATGCAGCTGAATTTTGGTAGCAAAAATGGTGTTTGGAAGCCAATGTCCGGATTTAGGCTGAGGTTCTGACACCTCTGCAGTTTGTCTTCAATTATATGTATAAGGTGTACTGCATTTTTGGAGAAAATGTAGGGAAAAATTATCAAAAAAACCCTGCAATGAAAATGTATTTTTCCTTGTAATATAACTGTGAGACACTCTTTCTTTTACTCTAATTCCAGTATTAGTCTCTTGCACCTATTTGCTCTGATCCTCGATAACAAGGAAGAAAGAGGACATTACAGCACAACAACACTAGTCCTTTGTCTGCTCAGCCTCCCTATTTTGTCCTGTGCTCCTGCACACTGATGAGAGAAATCCAATACAAACATACATGCTCTGTGATACTTCGTTAATCAGAAACAGAATGTGAATAACAGCCGGGTGGGTGCAGTATCAAATGCACCCATATCCTACCTAACATAGGTATTTTACACTGCAAAACTACCTTGATCTCATTAACTTTTTACCTTGCTCATGGATTCTCTTTCTTTTGCTATTCAGGTATGCTAGTTTCTCCTGTCACCTTGAATAGGAGCACCAGGAAGTTCAAAATAACTAAGTTAAATCCTCAGATTATCCTTTTCCTCCCACTTTTTCACCACCCAGGAGCAATGTCAATTTGAGTGCAAAACAGTCAGGAAGATGGCTGTACCTTCATTGTTTGCCTTTTCTCCTATAGGCTGGTTTATAACTGTGTTTGACGATTTCTCTGCTTGACCCAAACAAATGAGCTTTTGGAATGATGACTGCTGACTTTGCCTGCAACTTAAAGACATTAAGCAGTAAACTCTTCACGGTTTGTTCACATTATGAAATAGAGAACAGGCGGTAGCTTTTCTTCTCAGTACTGTTGCTCCCTCTTTGGGGTCTGCTGCTGAAACTCCCACATGGTATATTTGCTGCTGTGATTGTTATAAAAATAATATTTCTAGTAATGTGTTTACCCAAATGTTCCTTGAAGCTCTACAAACTTGGAATAAACTTAATCATTGTGTAGAAGAGCGATTAATTGCTGCAGTATGTTTAAAAATTTATTTAATTTACTTGCTACAGAAATACCTTACCAAAGATTTCATAATACCTTTACTGAGGTAATACACAGAATTCACCTGGAGGTTTACTACTAATTTCTGTGCCTGAGGTAATATATAAATACAATTTTATGCCTAATTTGGTTGAAAATCTGTCATCTTTTGAAGATAAAGTGTTCCAAATGTAGTCATTGTATTTATAGCTACATATACAATTAAGTAAATAACTATAGGATAAACAGTCTATTAGTATGCATTTGTTTGGATGTTGCCATTGCATGTATTTTCATAGTTTTAGGCTTTTTTACTAGACATATATTTTATTAGGATAATCAAATTATGGAAGTCAGCTGGAAGCTTGACTGTATTGCATAGTATATATGAAAGTTCAGCTATCTAGAGAAATCCTGTAAGGATACACTACTGGTCTGATTAGTGTCACAGACTCATACAATAGGACTCTGATATAGCATGTATATGATTTTATGCTCCTTGTTTTATGAAGATACTTGTTGTCAAATTCTCACAGGATCTTATTTACATTTGTATATAGACTTATTTGTGTATTTTTGATGAAATTTGACAGTGTTTAATATTTCTTTTTGTTCAGAAGCATACAGTGTACACGAATTTGAGGTAATACATAAGTCATATTGGATAGTTAAATGCAATAATAAAGTAATCAGGAAGGTAAAACTTGCAATGTTCAGCTAAAGATTAGAAAATTCATATTTTTATGTGAATCATGTTATGTATCTAGCATAAATTATACTCAGCAGAGCAGATAAGTCCATTGATGAGGCAATAAAGTTCAATCTGAACATGCTGTTTGTCTTACTGTTAGCAGTATGTTGTGATAAATATTGAAATTGAAAATTAACATTTTAAATGGTGTCATTTCTTTCAAGCTGGTTGTGGTCTTTATTTTAAGCTCTAAAGAGATATTGTTCTTTTACTATTTCACTAGTATTTATTTAAATACTCCAGCTGCAGGTTGGAATAATTAAGCTTGGTGGTACAGACACAAAATTAGGTATTCTTCCTCAAGCAACATACACTTGAAAAAGCTTACTCAAATGACACTGCAAATGCTGAGACACTAAACCCTAAGGGCAAAGATCCATTTTGTTGAAGTTGTATGGCAACGCTTCTATGTCTTTAGACACAGAATCTTCTTAGTCAAGTTAGAATTTCTCTCTGAATCTCTTTGAATTAAAAAGTCTATGAAGTCAAAAGAATAAAGTAGGATAAAGGCAAGCAGGCTAAGTGAGAAAGAAAGATGATATAACGTTGGCCTTGAAAAAATATTGAATGGAAAAATGGGCATATTGGGATATGGAAATGATGAAAGGATTTCAGTATATATCATATTATCATTTAATTTTATTTTAACTAGATATTATTAAGTGTTTTATTGTAATTATATATCATTATTATTATATAAAAGTATTTTCTGGAAGCTGTGCTATATGAAATAAGCCCCATCTCCCTCTACTCTTGAACCTCTGACAAAATAAAAAGAACAGAAACACAAAGCATCAAGGCTGGTAACTTCAGGAGCTTTTTATTTGAAACCAAAACATTGCTAGGACAGAGTAACTGCACCATAGTAAAAAAAAACTTTAGCTAACTGTACAAATACCATTAGTAAAGCAGACGAAAGTAGAAATCAAAATTCACAAATCACTGATTGTGACCGGGTACCATGGGCAAATAGCTTATGGTCCTTTGAGACATAAATTTTTTCAAAGAAACAGATGGAGCAAAATCTCATACACTCATTTCTTGGTGTTCTTGATGAGTCTCAGTGTTTTTTTTAATAAAAAAAAGGGATTGCAACTATGCTTTCTGCATATGAGACAGTATGGCATAGCCTAAGGTAGGGATTTCTTCTTTTTTCATTATATTTTTATTTAAATGAAGCTTTAGAATGGACTGGCTTTCCTCTGTAAAAGCCTTGTTTTGCTTTTGCTTCTTTCCCCACTCTAGGGCCCAATCATCCTAAGAGATTAAGTGTGCGCATGCCAGGTAGATTGGGATAATGTGAATCTGCTCCATCTATATGATAAAGTACTAAGGCCCTCACAGTCACAAGCAGTGAGAAAAGTTTGCATGCAAGGAAACAAGTCAAAACTCTAAGTATGGAAATTATTACTAATTTTTTTCCTTTTTTTATAATCAGCATATTAGTTGCTAAACTTCACTTTGAGTGAAGCTGCTAAACTTCACTTTGACTAAGTCTGGTCTCTGTCAGTCTCAGGAACTGCGCTGAACCATTGTAAATGAAACACTGATCTGGGATCTGCTTAACACCAGCCTTGGTGACAGTTCACATGATTTAAAGAAAACGCTTACCCACAGAATCTAAAACTACTGCCTTAACGTATCAAGCAATCTTTGTGTTGTGTGGTGGGTGGGTGGGTGTGTTCTCTGTCAGACTTTCAGCTTTTCCTGAAGCTGGGTCAAAGTTTGCATCTGAAACATATATTCTGATAACCCTATGAGTTAAACCAGGAGTACAGATCCTGCCAGATTCTTAATTGTAAGTCTTGTCTGTTTTACAGTTCTGGTCATCTCCTTGTTACTGTCTTCTTATATAGGCTCACTATTAGTTTCTAAAGATGCTACATGACATTTAACAGAGAGGTTCTTCTATAAATGATCAAGCTTGTCTGCTGCAGCGTTTCAGCACCACCACATTTTAAAGTGTTATGTAAATGCATTGCATGAACGTCTAACAGAGAAGTGTTATTTCAAAGGCATAAGAGAATAGATTGTCTTTAAGAATGTATCTGTAAGACATGCATCACTAATCACATTAAATACTAACAGTATCTTCAAACGTATAATGTAGGAATATCCTTGGGCCATATGTCATTATTCTACAAAAATGTATATGCAAAAGTAGAACTTAAATGCAAGATAATGTTTGTCCCTCCACTTGGCTGCTTGATTGCCCAGACTACCTAGAATTAAGTCACAGACAAGTGTCACAGTGTGAGGATTCAGTAAGGGCTGATTGCTTCAAACACAGTCAGCACAGGTCATTCTAATATGTGTCAGATGGATGTACGTGTTATATGGGTAAATGGACGAGGTCACTGAAGATCGCAGAGCTTTGACACTCAGTCAACAGACACATTGCACTCTGGACGCTATCCTCAAACTACATTTAAAACAACACCAGGTAGTATATTTTTTGCAGCGAAATTTGTTGACTACCAGATGTGTCAAGGTCTATGGGGTTTGATCCATCATTTTTACTACCTTGCCTGCTAGATTCTTGTGCCAGAGAGGCCATCAAGATGTACTGGCTGTAGTACTGCACCATCTTCTTTCTCATAGTTGTAGTACTCTGAATCATTGTGACCCTGGATTTTCCTTCTACTCTGACACAGGTCACAGCTGTGAAAACACAGCTTGAGTTTCTAACAAATTTTATGTTAGGCATCCTGTGAGAAATGAGAGAAATACCTCAAAACACCAATGTTCAGGGTATACGTTGATGATTCTGATGCACCGGTAATCCTCATGCCATTCTTTCCACATCAACTCTATTTATCACCTATTAGTTGAACGCAATATTGAAGTTCTCCAGTAATCACCTAAGAAACTGTATTCTCTCCACTACAGTTGTCTTCAGTGAGGCAACGAAAAAAAAAAGAAATGGTAGAACAAAAATTTACTTATTGGAATCCCACTGAATAGATTTTGAGAACTGAGACATGAATGTCAATTGCTATTTCTTTAGCCTTGACTGTTCTGGAAGCAAAGAGGTAATAAAAATTACATTAAAGATTCACAATAAAACAATTGGTTACTGTTCTTAGTGTTTTTAATAGGGTTAGTCACTGCTGTCTACTGAGGAGGGTGACTGAAATAGTTTGAATTTTAAAAAAATAGGTTATTCTGATTCATAGACAAATCTTCCACTCCTCCTAAATGTGTTCTGTCTTTCTTTCCTTTAATCTATGACAGTGTTACTGTTAAGCTCAATCTAAACTAATTTCACCAAAGAAATGCTCTACAAGCAGCTTTCTCTTCTCCAAAACTTCCCATGGGGCATGTTAGGTTGTAGTCATCTGTAGCAGATGACAGCTTCTGTGTTATGTTCTTTTCTCTTTGATTGAAAACTAGTACAGCCTGTGGATTGCAAGGACTTGGTAAGTGGAAATCCTGTCAGAAGGAATGTTCTGACTGGCAGCAGATATTTGAAGTAAGTCCAGTGTGAGCTGAGAGAGTTCAATTTTCTGGTATTCTTGAGCACAACACCAGAAAATTAAATTCTTTTTTCTCCTCTGCAACTCATAAGTCTTGCATACCATCCTGACTTATAAAGGAATATACTTGTATAAAGTAATTTGATGTTCTTACTGCTCTGGAGCTGTTTATGTGGAACTTGGTTTCTAAAGAATTCTTTCCACTTTAACGATGGTTACATAGCACTCCTTTAAAGAAACCAGTAAAATGGTGTGTCACAGTCACAAGAATTCAATGTTTTCTCTATTCTGTTCAGCGTATTCTCTATAGCTTTTGTTTTAACTATTTTCTTAAACTCTGACTGAAAAAAAGTGCTATATATTTAATGACAGGAGAATATATACCTTGTCTACAAGTTTGCTGCTGCAGAATTGGACCACAAAAGTGAGTAGTAATACAGTCATATAAAGTTGTTTTCACAGAACAAATATGAACGTTAAACCCCTTCTTCCCCACCCCTCATATTATGGAGTTGTTATTTCTTGATGAGTGGTAAAGTTTAGATGCTGTAAAAAGAAAATAAGCAATATATTTTATTTAGAATGATTCGCAAAAGCATCAATTTCAGATGTAAAAATTTACATCAGATTTCTAACTACAAACCTCTGAGCCTGGCTGTAATCCTCAAATAAGACACTCTTTTTTGTCCCAGGCTTCTATGTGCGTGCAGAAATTGTGGGTGCAAGACTCGTTTTGAGCAATCCAGCAGCTAAATGAGCAAAACATGACATTAGTCAGCTACACATTCATTGTCTGTGCAAACTGCACATGACTAATATTTATCACTATTTCATGCACCGATAGCAATTCTAACTCATAGTTCACTGTGTACTTTTAAATAGAAAAGCGCCTGTTTTCCTTCTCTTGGCAGTGTTTTAGATTGAGATCACGTCTGCTGAAAAGATGTTCTCTAAGATTCAGATATGATGGGCATTAAAGCTATAAAGACATGGGGTTCCCAAGTATAGACATGTATTTTTGCAGGGAACTCATAAATTAGGAATAATTATTTGTATCCTGGATGTACGACTCTCTCCAGCCCCGTTTCCATTGATGTGAGATGTTCAAGTTATGTCTTCACATTACTCTGCAACAGTTTTCATGAGATCCTTTTCTTGTTTATTTTGCCAGCCTGGAAGCTCACTCTGGGCTTTAACAATTAAGCTGAGTTTTCACCTAACCCTTTAGCAGCACTAACAAAGGCTTTCTAGGTACTTTATGCCCTGACCTACCATTGCACAATTTCACTTCTAGCATGCATCCCTGAGACCTTGATCTGAAGATGATGAAGTTTCATAGGTCTAGATGAAGACTAGATTCTTCTTCCAGACTTATTCTTTTGATGATGACGGTATGGGAAACATTAAAAAAAAAGTAGTTAGTTTGCCCAGGGTCATGACATTTTTCAGATGGGCTTTCAGGAAGCCATTTGAGGCAGCATGACTACAAAAAAGATTCAAGCGCCATCATAAGAAAAGCATTTCCTTTTTTCAGTGAAGGGCTTGCTTTAAAAACTCTGCCTGCAAGTCGGTGGGTGATCCCTGCTTTATGAACAAACCATTACTGTGCTCTCACCTTGTACTTCCCATCTCTATGGTAACAGACAGGGAAAAAAAATTAGGCACCTAGATAATAGTTAACCAGCTGAAACTGGTGGAATAATGATCACTTGTTTTCAGGCAGGGAAAAGTCTCTGATAAGTGGACATCAAAGGTAATGCTGACCAAGATGGCAGTCTAGGAGAGATGCCACTGAATCTGCGGCTATAGCCTTTGGCTCACCTATATAAATTTTGACTCTGAAGCTTCCCAATTAAGTTCCTGACAAATTGAGTATATCCCTTGAGTTCCTGATATACATTCCTTGAAAGATTAAAGTCAACCCTAACAGGCAGTTCAGTAACATCTGAGGGATATTCTCCAAAATCTACCTCCAATAACAAGCCCCCATGACTTCAGGTCTTTCTCACAAATCCAAGGATTTCTGCGGTGGGTCTTGGTATTCATCCTGCTGATACTCTGCTTCCTGAACTCTGACTGCTCCTCATTGCACTTCCAGGGTACACAATGGCAATGAGATTGCCATGGGGGGGAGACACAAGCACATGGAAGAGGATATTAGTAGAAGGGCTAGGCGACTTGAATTTTCTGAGCAGTAAATTTGTCAAAAGTGCAATTGCAAAAAAGCATCACTTTAAAAATTGGATTAAAAAATGATGGATTTGAAATTAAGCATTCCTTTGGAAATACTAAGTTAATTAAAAAAAAAATTAACTTTTTTCAGATAAAGAAAAAAGCTTTTTAAAAATATAGTAAGACTTTTTTTTTTTTTTAAATAGGTTTTAATTTTATATGGAACCATATATCTCAGTAGTGTATGGTGATGATTTTTAATGCTGAGCAAAACTATCAATTTTAATATTTTTGCACATCTTCTTTAGGGTTAAGGAAATAGGATCCACTGTAGATAGTCCAGTAAAGAAGGAAGTGATGTGATGATGTAAAGAAATGCAAGCACAAAGAAAGGAGAAGCAAAGACTGTCTGAATAAAAGTGATGTGACCAGCACTCTAAATGTGGTCAGTGTTGGATGCCATTCATGTTCACGACTGACACCCAAGGTTACCTCAGCAGCTATTAGGACCTTCTGGTGAATACAGATGACACTGAAGTAATGTTTACTGAGAGTCTGACAGGTTTCAAGGATAAAGTACAAAGTGCCACTGATGAAGTCAAGTGCCAGGGACACCACAACTTCCTTGTCTTTAATTTTTTTCTAATGTGTCATGATCTGCAAAGTAATATTGATGCTACAGTAGTTCCTAAAATAGATGCCATTATGTTCATTTGATGCTTCACATCTGGATATCACAACCAGTAACTGTTGTAAGTAGCTTGGGGGGGAGGGGGGAGGTGGAAGTAATTTTAATCTTTTCTGGGTTTTCTTGATTAGATATCTCAGACTTCATAAGCATTTATTTAATTCATATTAGCATTTAACAGTCAAATGCCCTCAATGGTGAAAAATTACCTAGAGGCAGCATAGAAATTAATGGTTATTCTGTGATAGATCTTCTCTCTGACAAGGACTTAAATATTGAAATTCTAATTTATTTATTATGCAGGAAGATGACATTTTATCCCTCCAACCATTTGACAGGAAGACACTATAATTATGCCTTTCCCTGGATTCCCATATTCCCTCCTATACCTTTACAAGAGATTATAAGAGTTCAGGCTCCCATTCCCAAACAGGTTTGCCCTTACGGCAGCACATTTGCAGTAATCAATGCAAATACAGTGACTGATTCTTTCTAGATCATTTCTTCAAGCTGAAATTTCTTTGCCTTCAGAAGCTGTTACGGGGATGACAGATGGCAATGTGTTTATTAGGAAAAGTGGAGGTGACTTTAATGCACTCTCTGTACATCTCTATGCTTGCTCTATTATTACGTTCTGATTTGTTCTGAGAGAGAGCACAAAAGGCAGCCACTGTATCAGAACACTATCCTGCAAAAATAGGAGTTGTGGAAATATTGCATGTAGCTGTGGTTTGTTTGAGCAATTTTCCCTAGAAAGACTATTATATAGTGCAGACAGAAACTGAGGACAAGGAAACACAACGAGAACAAATTTGTGGCAGTTACACTGTGTATGTAGATATTCATTATGCTGTAGAAGATTTTGATAATGCTGTTAGTGGCTTATCATGCGAGCACTGTGTCAGATGGTCTGAAAGGGCTGTGCAGCCTTATCAGTCCCTAAAGACAGCTAACTGCTATCCACTTCTAATATTCTGACATTGACTTGAAATGCCAATCTTACACATCAGCTTGGTCACTGGAGCTGTCATGTATGACTTAGTAGCATTGCTGAAAACAAACTAAGTGCCAAGTAAGAATTTGGAAGAAGGCTGGAAAGAAATGGGTGGACTTGGGCATGTGAATTTTGTAGGAAGCTGGGTAAGCATCAGCAAGGTACAACTTCAGTGCATGGACAGAGGACTAGCTTCCTAGCTGCCTCCCAGCTGTTGTACACAGCCTGCAGCAAGCAATGAGGATTCTGGTAGGGCATTAAAATGTTTTTTTTTATAGAGGAGAGTTAACTCTTTACTACCATAGAGGAGTAGTGGGATTGCAGGTTTCTCTATTTTCTCACTGTGTTCCTGCAGTGTCGGGGGGGAAAGGAGCCCATTCCCTGTCATCCTCAACTGCGAACCAGTCACCCCCTTGTTGAATCACCTCTGCACCACCTCTGCTAATGTGCTCCCACTCAGCAGCAAAGATAGATCAGGAAGACTAGTGGTGCTTCACTGAAGGGTGTACAGACAGGGTAGCCTGCAGTGTGGCATTCAGGCTTTTTTCCTGGTGTGCCTTGACTTTTGGGTTAAAAATGTTATGGCACCCTTCTAGCCTGGGATGTGAACTTGGGCATGATAGAGCCTCTCAGATGAACCAGAATGCACTTGCAACTGTCTCTCTCATAGCCTAGCATAGGAGAAACAGATTTCTCAAAAATCTTGAGTCAGGAAATTGCCTTTCAGTAGTTTCTCAGGATCTTCCAATGACCTTCACAGCTTGTGCTTCCAGGGCCAGTAGTGTAGCATGTATTCTGTGTCAGCTTTGATCTGAAATGAGCTTTGTTTTCCTTTAAAAGGAGATTGATATTTTTGAAGGTAATGAGTGGGGAAGTTTATGTAAAAGGTCTCTTTACATGAGAGGAAGATGAAGATGGTGGAGAGGAAAACAAATTACATTGCTACAAGTTTGTATCTACAAGCACTCAAACACTAAGAGTTTGGGATTGTGTAGCAAATAAAAAAAAATAAACTGTATTACCCTGATATGACAGAAATGCGGTAATTAAAAGAGAATAATTTATCTATTTATACCCTGAGAACCCTGAAATATGAAGTTCTTTTACCCCTTTTAGTGGGGGGAAAAAACCCAAACCAAAAAACAAAAACAAAAAACAACCAAGCCAAACAAACAACCAAACCAAACAAAACAACCAAAAGCAACAAGAACAAAAGCCAAATTGTCATTGCTATGCTTTGACAGTTTGAAATGAATAGTATCATGATTGTCTTGTTTTTTCAACGTGGCATTTTATAGTTTCTCAGTATTTTATAAGATACGTACAATTAAAATACTATGTACGTATAACCACAGAAACCCCAAACAGCTCCCAGAAATGGGGAAGGGAAAAAGGGGTAAAAAGGGACAAAAAACCAAAAGAGATATGCACAATTGACAACTCAGGAACTAGCAGAATAAATAATTATCAAAAGAATATCTTACTACTTTCCTTGGGACAGCAGAATCACACTGAACGTCCACTGGCACCTCCACCTCCCAAGGTCTACAAGGCCTCACTAGGCCTCACTCCCACACACAATGAGAACCGACAGCAGGGAACCTGCACCTTCAGAATCACCAGAAGGGAAGAGAGCAAAGGCTTCTCTTCCCTTCTTCTTTATACCCTGGCTTACGTAAAAATCACAGGGAATATCGGGAACATGGCCACTTCCTTGGTTATAAACAGGTCACCAAGGAACGCCTAGACTAAAACTACCACAAGGATAAGTACTGATAAACTGCAGAACAGAATATCTCAGAAACATATTGTTGACGTCCGTATGTTCTGCATCTGTCCAGCTATTTGTTATGTGTATCCGTTTAATCTTTTTTATCTGCTAAAACCAAATATGTATACTTTGGAAGAACTCAAAATGTTAAGATGGCACTGCAGATCACCACAAAAGAGTAGGTCATCTTCAAGAGACTGTGATATGAAGGACTCTGATCACTTAAGCAAGATGCAAATAGTTGTGCCTGGCTGGAGTTAATAATCTGATCCTAAGTCTTCAGAGTCTTTGGAAATTTCTTGTGGGGATTTTTTGTTTTGGGTTTTGTTGTTTTGGTTTGTTGCAAATAAGAGAAGTTTGTTGGTTTGTTGAGCTTTTCTCAGTGCTATGATTTCAGATAGACTTTTTTCCTGTTAGTGAAATAGATTCATGTGGTTTTAAACTGGTATGCATGAATATAATAGGTATGACCATTTTTTGTGGTTATAGAACTACCAAAAATGTAGGACTGAATAGAAGGAGAAATCTACTCATTTAACACCTCTTCTTCTAAGGAGTGCACACTTCTTAAGGAAATAAAAACAAACATTAGGGTCTTATTTAGGTATATATAAGGTGGGTTTTTTTCATGCATTCTGATTCTTAAAGTCTTATTTTAAGCAAATTTTTTTGTACAATAAATATGGAATACACTAAAGCAACAAACTCAAAGCTGTACATGAAATTTCATCTGATTTCGAGTTTCTGTGAGTGCGTATCTAGTATGTTTAAGGAGAAATAATTTAATATTTCATAACTCAGAAGGTATATCAATATTTAAATATTTCAGTAATATTTTCAGAAACATCTTCTTGATTTAAGAGCCCAGAAACTTCTCTAAATATAGCTTAAAATTTCTCCCCCCTGAGTACCATTAGTTGCAATTGAGAGCCAAAGTGTATAATTTAAAATAGTGCTAAGCATGAAATAAAAAATTAGAAATTTTCCTCTGGACTAAAATTATATTAATTTTCTTAAATTCTGGAATATACTAAGTCTCACAAAAGACCAAATAGAGAGCAATACTATTTCTGTGTTTGCAGTCTAATAAACTAACTGTAAAAGAACATGTCACTGCAGGAGAACCCTGGCAGCAAAAAACTTGGAAACCATTGTCAAATCGTCTTATTTTTAACTTTGTCATTTGATTGCAATTGTCTCCAACTTGGTTACCATGCATAGCTAAGAAAGTCGACAATGAATAACAGATCATATTTAAAATAACTGATTAAGTTAAAATAGCCCAAATATCTGTGTTCAATCAAGAAATAAATTGCTCTTCAACTAATAAAACAAACTAATAAAGCAGTATTTTCTTATGATTATGGCAAAATTTCATGAGATTTTCCAGGAAAATTGTTTTCCAGGTGTGTTCATTTCCACTGTTCAGCTTCTGTATGGGTTTTTTTTTTTGAATGTGAAGCCCTGGCAATAACGTATAGTAAAGTTATTTGTCTTTTGTTTTATTTGCTTACCATAAAAACAAAGCCATGTACGCTGCCAATCTGTGTGTGGGTGCACATACATGCATGTGACTGTTGGTGCGTGTGCAGTCTACAATACCCCCATTTTGTGTGTTTCTGTCAGAAGCAGACTTCTGCAAGACTTCTACCATGCTTGAAAGCTCATCATGCTATAGGTCAGTCAAATTAAGAATGAACGATGCCTTAAACATACTTCTAGGAGAGAGGGAGGAAAAATTTTCTTGTTGGTCAAGTCAGTACAGAATTTTTACTGCAGTACAGAAATGCATATTCCCCAGGCTTCAGCTAAGTGCCCCCTGTGATTCTACCTTTTTCAAAACACAGTTGCATTCAGCATGTGTCTATTAGTAGCATGAAGACCCTGAAAACAACACCTTCACTTCCCCAGTTATAATGTGATTTTTTTTGAAGAAGAAGTAAAGTCTATGGTAGGAGTTTTACTTATTTTTGCATGTGTTATCTCATGTAAACTCATTAGCACATGTTGACAAGTGAATTCTGTAACATAGAAAATGCTATATAGAGATTGATGAATAAAGAGAGTTAAATACTAAGTTTCTGTGTTGGGGCTATGCCTAACTCTTCCGTATACAAATGATGAGTCCCTGACACTCACATCTTGTATTGGATATCATTTTAGGAAAATCTGTAGGCAGTGTGCTATCTGGGTCAGAAAACATGATTTTGTCTGTCAGGCAGTGTGACTCAAATTCATTTCTGACTCTAAGCACCCGGAAAAGTAATTTGTTTTCCTGAGTACCTTTTCCCTCTGGTGTAAGGATATTGCTCTTATCTGAGACACCTCCGTTTAATTTGCCCAAGGTTAGAGAAATTTATCTGTTTTCATGGCTTTCTAAAAATACAATAATCTCATCCTTTATTTAGAAAAAATTAGCTCTTCTTTTTGTATTATGCAAATGCAGATTTTCTTAACCTGCTATTTTCAACTGGGTCATTTCATTGCTCAAATATACTTGAATATTTGACGCTCAGATGACTGTAATTTCTTCTGCAGTCCCTTTCTGATTCCCTTTAACCCAGCACTATTTTTCACTGGTAGAACTATAAGAATGCCTTTTCCCACTGCATAAGTCTTGTATTTATAGTCACTTAAACTTTTTAGTTCACAAAGAAAATATAACCCCCTTTGCAGTGGAATTTAAGTTTGCTGAGCAGCCAAGAACAAGAAATACAGATAACACATTTGAGTAGAAAGTGTAATGAAAGCGTGCATGTACAAAAAATGTTGGACTAATCTCATTTTTATATTCTATTTCTTATTATTTGGTAGTGTGAGGAGATCTATTGGGTTTGTGTGGCAAGGATTTGGTAGGGCAGGGGAAACATGGGTCACCTCTGTGAGAAGCTGTCAGAAGCTTCCCCCACGTCCAGCAGAGCCAATGCCAGCTGGCTCCAAGACAGACCTGCCTTTAGGAAATAAGAAGTAGGTGATTGAAACTTTGTAAAAATAGTGGAAAAAAAGCAGAATGTTCTTTAGCTAAAGTAGATAAAAGGTGCAGAAAGAGAAAACTGATATTTTTGAAGTTGCCGCTGATTTTGAAATTATTGCTCATGCTTGGGGTTCGCATGGCAAGTTTTTTTATGTTTCTTGTTTTCATTGTAATTTCAACAGTAAGGTTCTCTGACACAGTCTTTTTCTCAAGTAAAAATAGAAGAATAGCTTTTATTTAAGCAGTGTTTACCCTTTATAAAAATAGCCAATTGAAAAGCCCTGTCTACTTTCATGACTGTTATGATACTGTCAGAGGAACGCCAGCATAAAATCTCAGAAAAGATGAGGAAGATGGATTACATGAAAACTTTCGCTTCTTTGTGTTTTGAATTTTTATAAAAGCATATTCTAACATTAATTTAATAACACGATGCTTCTGGAATTAGATAGAAACACAAGAAAATCCAGCTGTGGTATGTCTTTTTTTTTTTAATTCTAGAAATAAGAGAACTGAATCACTGACAGGAAAGAGATACATAGTCACATATGGGATTGTTTCCGTCTCCCATTTCCCTCTCCTTTCTCCTTTCCAGCTGAGATAACTCAGCCAGAACCCCAGCATTTGTCCCTTTACTTCTTGCTTTCCTGTTGTAAAAAGATAATGGGAGAAAGTGCAGATGTAGCTTTGATTATTCATCCAGCGGTGGAGAACTAACATGAAGAGGACATTCCACTAACATTTGGACCACTTGCCGAGACAATCATGCTGCAGCATGACTTAATTGCTAGAAAAGAAAGAAAAACTATTACCAATAAACTGTACCAATAAAGTCAGGGACAGGAGTTCTGAGTGGTTTTCATGAGATACATTTTCATTCTGAATATAGCACATGTTTCATGTTATAATTGAAACAGAAATTAAAACCTCTAATTAAAAAATATTTAATTTCCAAAAGCCATTCCCTCCATTTCAGCTCACCATTGGAAGGAAGTGTCATTTTGCTGTCACTGTCTTTTGCTCAAAACTTTTAAATTAAATATTTTTATAATAAATGTTTATGTTGTAACAGGAATTTTTCAAGCTACTAACACATTTCAAAAAACCTGAATGACAATGACTACAAAATACCATAAGCAAATATATATTGAGTGATTTTTTTCTTCACAGTTTTTTATTCTTTTTCTCAGAAATACCGGATGGTAACTTTGTGTTTGTAGCCCACAATTAAACTTGAATGTTTGAGAATGAAAGTTTCTACCTGCATATATGAGCTTCTACCTGAGCTTCTCATTGTTTCTGGACACTGATGTTAAGATGGTGGACTCCAGTATCCAGAACACAAGACTGTATTCAACAAGATTGGAATTTACTACTTCTTTTGCAATATACTTACTCTTTGAACTTAGATGGGTCGTCTAATCATACTGTGTCTGCAAAACGTAAAAAAATAAAAGAATATCCAGTGATCAGTAGTTAATTTTTTTGAACCCTCAGGGGAAAATTAGTAAGGTATTAATTTTATTTGCTGAGATCTTTTTTTGTCATGAAGGACAGGTTACCTAGCTTACAGCTGAGCCATGTTTCCTCATGTTGAAACCTTCGATATAAACCTCTGTATATATAACAAAAATACAAAACAAACAAACAATAAAATCAATGTACATATAAAGACCATACATAACCTTATTTTTATGGCTCAAAAGGCAATTAGGACTCCCTCTTCCACTATGCTGAGTTCTTAAAGTGCTTCTTCCTATATTTCAACAAAAGAGCATTCTGTGGAGGCAGAAAAAGGATTTAGAACAAGAATGTTGTCACAATAAATGTAGTGTATCCATGATGAAGCAGAACTTAAAAATCAGGAGGAGACCATCTAGAAAGATCTGGAGCAGCTGTCAGCAGAATCTCTTAGGGTTGTTTAGAGGATCTGTTATTGATCTTCAGGCATGATCTGCTTAATTCCATTAGATTAAAGGAAATGAAGAGTGGCTTTAGGGTGATCTTAATATTTCAGGTAAAACTGAAGGATAATACTGTTATCTTAAACCATGATCTGTTATTCTGAATGTGATAGGGGATAGATGTCTGATTAAATAATCACTAAAAAAGCAAGAGGTACAGTCTTTGGGTTAAATATAAAACATATCAGTAAATGTTCAGTACTAGAAAAGAATAAAGTTTGTGTTGAATAGCTAAGTCAGTACAGTTTATTCTTCCCATATCCTAAAGAAAGTTTAATACAATGAGCTCTTGATTACAGTGGGAATATAGACTGAGTAAAAGAGAATATTTAGTGAAAGAAACTGATGTTCAGTGGGTCTTTCATGTGGAAATTGCTTGGCAATTCAAATTAGAGGTATGTAAAGCTTTGGGGTAAGTGTATCCTTCTGTCTAAACCCACTAACCATCTAACTCACCACTATAAATTTCTCTAGACCTTGAAGGCTAATCATCTAGGTACTCTTTTTTGTCAAGAGAGTAGAAAAGAAGTTTCAAAGGGCAGCTGATCCCATTCTCTACTATGAGTCTCAGGGAGCAGATTGGACTTTCAAGTGAACTGATAATTTCCAGTTACTTCTGCAGTGGTCATGGGCAGTCAGGGTGCCTGACTGTTCTCTAGTTGCTTCTTCACTTGCTGGAGAAAATGTATTCTGTATTACACATATATAAGCTATGTGTATTTGAATAGCATGTCTTTGAGATTTGTATAGTCTGCAATTAAAATCTACTTCAAACTCCTTGTACATGCCTCAACTTCAGAACCACCTTGTGACAGTATTTTACTGAAGGACTATTTTTATTTCCTTCCTATTTCTGCTTCTAACAAAACAACAACAAAAAAACCCCCAAACACAAAAAACAAAACAAACAAACAAACAAAAATGGTGTCAAAAATTGGACTTTTTAAATTGCCTTAAAACATTGATACTACAGCTACCTGTGCAAAGAAGCCAGGAGAGTGAAGATAAAGGTTGAGGGGAGGAGATAATAGTACACAAATTGTTAACTTTGTGGAGGCCTGGGGGGTGACTCTCTAGATATGTGATGCTTCTCTGGGTCTGTGATGCCTATCTAAAGGAAACCAGTGGTACTCTCTGTGTGTGATATTTGTCTCCCATGGGCCAGGCCATGTCGAAGGATGCCTCCATGTGCACACACTTGCCACTAACCCAGAAAAGGCCTCACTCTCAGGAGTGCCCCTGAAGCACACACCCCCCCCCCAAGCCTAAAATGACTTTGCAAAATCCAGCACCTACAGGCCTCTGCAAAACCAGAGTAACTGTGCAAAACAGACCCCTCACACAGACACAGGAGAGGCACCAGGAAGGTTTCTGAGGGTATATAAACCCATGGGACTTTATGTTTCAGGAACTACTTTCCCACACCACTCCCCAACAGATCAAGACACCAGAGACAACAGTGACAACAACCAAGTTCATCAAAGACCTCTGAGTGGTGACTATAAATCCTTTTTTTTTTCTCTCTCTCTTCCCTTCTCTCTTTTCCCTTTAACTCTTCTTCTTCTTCTTCTCTCTCTATCTCTCTCTTTCTTATACATTTTCTTGGGCGATATTTTTAGGTTTTTATATTGCCATACTGCTATGGATAATCACAACCAAAACGGCTACATGCCTGTTTTCCTTTGCAACCAAATTATTCTAAATAAATTCTGTATATATATCTGTAAATGCTGATCATCTAGTATTGATTTAATTTAATCCACCCCAAGGAATTTATCAGCAAAAAACAAAAGTTACTTCTGCCTTCTAGGGCAGGTCATAGCAAATGAAAAAAAATGAAGAAAACCCCAATACAACTGTATGCTTTAAGTTCTGTAGCATTTCAATGACAGTACATATTGATTTGTTTTTTTTCTTCTACCTAATTTATTAATGTTTAATAGCAGTGTTTGCTAAATATTCTGATATTCATGGTATCAATTTTCAGCTCTTTTTTTTCTTGTTTTAGATTAAAACTATTATGAAACTTTCAGAAGAATTGAACAAATGTTTTCCCGTTAACTGTACCATTGGCCACAAATCGTGTATCATGGAGACAGAAGAGTAAGAAGCAAGATTTTCACACTTTCCCCTTCTAAAAGTATTCCCATTGTTTAGACATTAATCCTTCTCAGGGAGATATTGAAAGCAGCAAAATCTGCTACCTGTCTTCAATATCCTAAATCAAATTGATGCTTTTAGCAAGATTAACTCTGAATATGGGGCTTTGCTGATTCAGTTAAAGCTCTGAAAGAAAGGATTGTCACTAATTTTCTTGATTTTAGGCTCACACACACAAAAAGAGAAGGTAAACTATAAGCATGCTCAGACTATATCATTAATGAAGAACATACCCCCTTATCTAACTACAGATATATAACCCGTGACACTTCCAGAATCTATCACTCTTCAGCAGAGGGAAAATTTTAGCAAAAAAAAAGAAGTATTGTTCAGTACAGAAGCTGAACTGTCTTCAATAACACTAAGGAAGGGAAGTAGACAGCTATTAAAAATATATAAGAACACAGGAGCTCCTCCGCTCCCAAACATGGCACATCAGTTTTAGCACTGCCTTGCAACAACACACCTTTCCAGGAGAAAAGTCCCTATTGCTTCTAGCCAGAAACCAAGCTTTCAAGAACTCTAGCTCTAGCTCAAATTTGTATGCAGAATACACATCTGTTTCCAGGTGGAGGAAGACTGGTGGAAGCAGAAGTCCTAAGCAGCAGAAGGCTGAGTTACTTTTATGTGTAGCCCAAGGAGGACCAAATGATTTTAAATTAAAAAGATCAATTACTACTATAAACATTACTATAATTAGGTAGGTATTAATAACAAGAGAAGAATTCTACAAATGGATATATGTGTATATATGTGCATGTGTGTGTGTATTTTGTTACTATTTTGCAAACCTTGACAAAGGTTGAAATGATGAAAGTGGTTGCCCATTTTAAGGTTACCTACAGATTTAATCTTGAAGTGATAAGGAAACCAGAGTCATGACTGACTCTCATGTGCATGTGGGCATGGAAAGAACTGTCACAAAGCTAGTTGCAGCAGTCCTTCAAAAATCTTTCAGCACAATCTCTTCCTATGAGGTCAGGCTGGTCTGGAACTGCAGATGGGGGAGGAAGTCTATAACTGAATGGGCCATCCCTGTCTAATAAAAATCATTAAAATTTTGATAAAATCATCCTAAATTCTCTCTTCTTGAAGAAACAAAATTAACTAATTGGCTTCAGTCTGAGCTTTGAAACACATTGATACTGGGAAGAAGAAGAAGAAACACAGAACCACTGAACCCTTCACACTTTCCAGATCTGACTTATAGCTAAAATAAATCAAAGCTGTCCTGTTGTCAGAACTACCAGTTTACCTGGACTCACAGTATTTTCACTTTGTTGTTTTCCTTTTATATCTATTTTTGTCAGCTGGGTTTGCTTTTCTATGGTTGTGAGCATTTTTGGTGCCACATCGTGTGTTCTTACCCCAGTCTGACCGACACCCCCTGCGAGTGACACACAGTATAGAAGAGCTTTTCGCATCTCTGTCTTGCTTTTTCTCCCAACATTGACTCGGTTACACTTTGGAGGCTCCTTTGGCTCCCTCTGGTGGCCACCTAACCATCCCAGAGTTGCTTTTCCAGGAAACTGGCACAGGGAACGAAGACATAACTTTGATAGTGAAAGATAGGGATACTGCAATTAAAAGTGGTCTGCGGTTGTTTTGATCATAAGAAACAACAAGGGAAAAAATGAACTCAAAAATCAGTCTAGGTATTCCCTGAAGCCTGGAGGCAGGGAGATTTTATTCCTTTGTAGTTAGATTTCGCATAATCTCTGTTAATGTGGGAAAAACTTTGCTGAAAAACTGGAAGCATAAATTACCAAGGAAAAAACTCTGGATGAAGAACTCCAGATGTTTATGCAGACTTGGTTATCTAACAGGGTCCTCTAAAAAAAACTCAATTGAAATACATGTTATATTGAAGTTGAGCACACAAAAATATCTCATGGAGATTAGTGCTGTGGAGTTTATTCCCAAATCTATCAGATGCTCCCCTTTAGCCTTCCAATTGCTGAAGAAAGATAAAATGGACAAGAGCAAAACACACATGGTATGAGATGAGGTGAGATGAGATGAGATGAGATGAGATGAGATGAGATGAGATGAGATGAGATGAGATGAGATGGCCAACAGCATAAAGGTATCAGTGCTTTGCATCTGGCTACAGCAACTAATCATATTTCTTCATCCCAGTCCTTGCAACTAATGTGGAGTCAGAGCACCAAGACACTAACTCAATCATCACTTGTTCTACAGCGCTGGTAATTGGAAGCCCTTCTTGGTGGGATGGGAGTCCTCTTGTGGTCCCACATTATATCATATAATAAAAAGAAACAGTTTAAAAAATGCAACATGATGCTGAAGTCATGTATGTCTCTTTTCCTTTCCCTGTAAGACAAACTCTCTGATTTAGCTTAGAACAGGCTATAAGGAAACATCTCAATAACCATCAAATTTCTCCGGATTTACCTTGCTGCGACCAGAAGAAGAATTCGTCCCTAGAGAGAGAAAGAGAGATTAAATATGTGTAGATATTGGCATACAATCACAACCACATAATCATGTTCTTCTAATTTCTTAACTATTTGATTATGAAACTGTGTAAATATCTTCTATAAACTGAAATACAAGACACAGAAATATAAGGATTACCTTGTAACAAATTAACTACTGCCTTTTCACAAAGATAAAATAAGTACAGAGAAAGCATAGTGACATCAGATCCGACGCAACCATTGACAGGATCAACGCTTTTCTAGCTTCCCACTAATTTACTTGTTTTTTCCAAAGACACCAGATTTTTTACCTAACTGACTTTTTCTTTCTCTGACTTAGCAGGTTTTGCTCAGTCCTAGGACTTAGCACTCTATTTTTAGAATGGCTATTTTCTTATAGAAGAAGTAGGCACTTGAAAGGCCTGCTGCTACATTTCAACACAAAACTTTGGTGGCAGTGTCTGCAGGTGAGATGATGTCTAGAACCTTCAAAGTTGACCTATAACACAAGGTACACTGTGGAAATGCAAGAGGTCAGAGTTCATAATTGAAAATCAGAGGCAGTGTAGACAGGGAGCTGGTGATTTTATCATGCTGAGCTTAGATCCTGATGACAGGTAGGATTACAGAAGCTTAAGTACTGAACTGACTTGAGTCAGACGATAATAGTTTTCAGGGATTCTTGATAGTTGAAGATTAATAAATGCCAGAGCAGTGGACACCCTGTATTTGTTACTGCTGTCTGCACTGGAATATGAAGTCATGTGAGTGAGGGCTCGGTGCCTTCTTGACACTCACTGAAAGCTTCTCTGTACTTGGATTTCACAAGGCCCAATGTTGTACTCCCTTTGTTTGTACTGCCTGTTCCTAAAACATATAAGAGCTGCCATTCCCTTGGTTTGTTCAAAGTCTCTGTCTACTACCTGCAGGTACAGTGCTGCGTATGTTTGACTGTCTCTGCTGTGCTCTCCTAGCTTCCAGTTGGTCAGGTATTTCTGACCTGGATTGCGTCTGGGCAGCCACTAATGACCTAGTCTTCATTAATTTAGTTTTTGTTTTTAAACTGTCGATCTGGTCAACCTTCACATACTGAATTACAAAGAGTTCCAAAGTTTAGTTGTTACTTTTTACAGGATTTTTTTCTTTGTTTCATTCGAAAATTGAATAATACAAAACAAGGAAACCAGTTCTGGTATTTGTCTACAGAGTCAAATGTATTTTCCTCTATATAAACCACCACATAAATCTTAGATTCCACTCTTTCAGGCAAATGATGCATAATATTAAAGGTTGATAAGTTCGTAACGGGTGAACAGATAACATTCTAGTGCCAGGTTACAATTTTTTAAATGAAGAAATCCAGGTGCTTTCATTCTCTGAAATAGTTCCATTGAAACCAATGCTACAAAATGCCATGTTAGTAAAAAAATAGAGCGCATGCTTATCTTCCGTATTTTGTACTGCGCTGTGACTCTACTCAGTATTTATATAAAGGCAGCAATAGCTTTTACTGCACCTTAAAAAATTTAGATCTCCACGTCTGTAAATCCTTTTTCTTGTGTAAGTCTCAAATTTTCAGATTATTTTGTTAAGTACTTAATATTTTTCTGCATTTATGGACAGATTTAAATTTAGTGGGAGAATAAAGAGGGCACCGAAGCAAACAGAGCTTTATTTTTCCACCCAAATCCATCAAGGAAGTTTTCTGTTTTTCTGTTGCAATACCAAGAACTACTGAATCTGCATTGTTGTGCTAGTTTACCTACAGCTTTAGAAATGTATGTTGAAAGCCAGAGAAAAGATAGCATCTGGGATCATGAAGTTTCGTCCTGTTTTGCTTTTCACCATGAGCCTCTTCACTTGTTAAATCATGATGGAGGGAGGAAGGGAGAAAGAGAAGGACAGATCCTTACTCCCAACATATGCTTGCACTGGAATTACACCCATGCCAGACTACAAAAAGAAAAAGTTAAGGGGTTTGCGTGTCTATTTTTATCCCAAAGCCTAAAGGTCACATACTGTGGCAGCCCTGGGAGTTGCGTCTGAGTCTTCCAACCACATATCTTCTACTTTAATCAGAAGAATTTCTTTTATGTCCTCTGGGCTCTCTGTTTCCTAGGTTTAAATAATAAATGAAAATTCATATGAAATCTCAGTGGAATTAATCTTCTAGTACTATAAAAATTGAACCTACTTTCCTTATGTCTCTCTCACAGATGTTTTGAAGTCTAGTCTGTCACTGTACATGCTTTAATTGCAAGTAGGAATCATGTACTGTTACATACCAAGCAAGATGCTCACTCCTTTTGTTTCTATTCAGATATTTAAGCTCCAAGACACCTAAACATGTCAAGTTAAAGACAAGCCAGTGCCTAAGTGCTCTGCTGAGTCAGACCTTGGTGGCATTCAAGGATTACCCAAAGTGTTTCCAAATAGTCATGCCTGACAGTTTATGACTCAACTAGGCACAGTAATGGGAACCCCATGTCCCACTTCTGATCACTCAGGGACCAGACTCCTATTTGATTACAAAATCATTATCCTTCAGCTTTTCTCTTTCTCCTTGGACAGACACATGATCAGAAATTTTCTGGTAGGAAGATAACATTCCTCTTAACCTTATTCTAACTAACAATTTTATTTATAAATTCTGTTCCTGGCAAGTCAAAACTGAAGTTGTTCAGTTGAAATACAATGCAATGGAAAGTAGCTTGGACTGATGAGGTAGTTTTAAACACAAAAGTACTTCAGAAGGACAAAGTATATTTAAAATCCCACTTAAGTGCAAACCAGGAACATCTATAAATGCTGAGAGAGAAGAAAAGGAATAGCTTGGAAACACTGAGAACTGAGGCTAATGACTAGCCAATTTTATATCAGAAATAATTAGACATGAAACCAGTTATGTGGCAAGGCTCTAGGACCTACACACACAGAGAAAATGTTCCGATATGCAATTTGCTGTTTTGCTAATAATGTTAAAAGTATTTAAAAAACACTGGGAAAAAATCCAAAACCAAACCAAACCAAAACAAACAAAAAAACCCAACAACAAGAACAACAACCCCCTCCCAAAACAACAAAAACAAACAAACAAGGCAAAAAAAATTTCCCTGAACCTGAAAAGGTTCACAGTTTCTGTTTTATTTCCCACTGAATTGAATGTAGCAGACATTTTACCTTTTAGGATATTGACCTGAACATATGTTTATTGGATCATTATTCAGGTTGTGATAATTGTTCTCTGTGAAATTTGTGGTTATGCAAACGTAGTTATTGGCTATGCATGAAGCACTGTCTGCCAATGTTAACTTCAAATCAGGGACAATTTGGTAGTTTGTACACACAAACATGCATACGAATACCACAGGATTCAAGCTGTCGTTATAGAACTACCTGTACTAGTGCTTGTCAGTGTGGATTTTTTAGAGCAAACGTGATGAAATGAATGTAAATGTCAAAGCGCAGATTAAGAGAGACTAAGGTAGCTTAAACTAAAAACATATTTCAAAAAGTATCACAATTTTTTTTATCAATTCATGTGTATTTCACAAAATAAACTAATGAAATACAGGTGTGGTAAAGAATCTGAAATTATTTGCTTTACTTTAAACTTGTTTCTTTTTTTTTTTTTGAGCCACACAATCTGATAGGAAAATAATCATCTATATGGACCAAACAAGCAATTGAAATCATGTTTATCCACTTTTAAGAAGCCTAAATCAACATATGCAGGGTATTCAGGGTTTAAAGGCAGTTCATGCTCTGAGTTGCTACATAAATACATGAAATTCAAGATTTCCCCATATCCCCTTCAACTTTGCCATGAACTAATTGGTCCCATTACAAGCCTTTTAACAGCACTTGAGAGGAGATTTTGATATGTCACATTTCAAAAGTAGATCTTTTCCTTCAGTGCTTTCTCATTCAAGGCTTGTGTGGATGTCACGTCTGTTCAAAGAGGGAGCCTTAACTTATGCAAAATCTGTGTCTATCTGAGGCAAGACATTTGACTTTTATATTCAAATTTAATACAAAATGGCACAAAGCTGCCTGAGCATGGTGTTAAGATGTCTTACTAGAAATGACAATTGGTAGGCAAGTTATTGGGGAGGCTGGCTCATGTTCTGCTACCTCGCACTCAGCAGAACTTGAGGAAAAAATGCCTTTTGAGGTAAGTGGTATCAAATAAACCCATATTTGACAGAAAACTTGGTGTAAAAGACTGGTCAAAATTATCTCTAATTTAATTTTTATTTTAACCTTTTAAATGACAATGCCTTCTCTGCAATTTGATAACTACATGAATCAACAGTCGAGTCTGTGAACTCCCTTTTGAAGGAAGGATCCTTACAGTACTCAGAGAGTACTAGGCTGAATATGGACAAAGAGATCCAAATATCCTTCATATCTCATTATTGGAACCTTCCACCCATTATCATGTACATTACCCTCTTATCTGCTTTCTCACAGATGTGAGTATATGGAACTATATTTTGAATACTTTACTGACTTTTTTCAAAAGGAGGTCAGATTTCATATTCACATATGCATGTTATTTAGCCTAAAATTTGTAGAGGTTTTTTTAGGTTCATAGTTTTCATATTTTTCATTATACACTTCCTAAATTGTCTGTTTTCCACTTTGATTTTCCTTTCCAGGAAGAAAATTATGGTTGTTATAATGAAATATATATTTTAACATAATCAGTAGAACCATAGGCAGATTCTTGTGAATGCTAGCAGAGACTAAGTGGTCAAATTCTTCCTTTCATGCATTTATTAGGTGAGCTGCATTGCTACCTAACTTCATACAGTGGCCAACTGTTCTGATTGCTCAGCCTTAAAACTGACTCTTGATTTAAAACACTTTCATTTTCACTTGGTTCCAGGAAGGAGCATGCTCAAAAACTGTGCCTGTTTTAAACATTATAGAAAAATGGATAATGCAGTTTATTGGCTGAGGATTTGTTTGACAGTGCCTGACACATGACACTTCTGAAATCATTTGAGTAAGTTGTTGCAAGAAAGAATGCTGATCTGGAAAGTGTTTTTCTTTTAAGTTGCAAATTGTCTAGATTGATAACAATGGATACATAGTTTACAAAGTAAAACCATGCTATTTCTGAAGAAGAAATGATCCTGAGAAGATCACAGCATTGCTTGACACAATATCTTGTGTTTCAATGGATAGACAAAATCAGACAGGTCAGCCTTGGTCAGTGATGGTGTGAAACAAGTGCATAAAAGATTATGGAAACCTTTTCTCCTTGGTCTCTTTCGAAGGTGAACACTGACAAGATGTGATCTAGCCATGCTCAATTTTATGATGTAAGTCCCAGCTGTTGATATTTTTGTTTGCATCTTCACACGGAAAAGGGTGGTAGGTGAGTGTCACTAGATATTAACAATGAAGTGGAAGAGAACCAATTTTTGCCTTCTTGATTATAGCATTCAACCTTGAAAAATTCTTAGAAAAAACCAAATAAATTTGAAAACCAGAACTCCAGGGACACCATCAGGCCCCAATGGTACACTGACATTTTCAGGGAGAGAGAAGAGAGTACTACTCAAGGAAACTTATTTAGCATAGTTAGGAAGATCACTGATCAAGAAGAGAACAGGATGTTTATCTATTCCTTGACCATCTTTTACTGATTATTAAAACTGGGATGTAATAGTCTTTAATTCTCTGCATGTTACGCACTCACACACTGATAAATGATGTGACATTTTGAGCTGGTGCTGAGTCCTTCATAATATAACAGACCTTTGAGTTCTTGGGGCAGTGTTCTTCCAGGTGTCTCTTTGATTATCTTTCTATCACTGTCTAAATTGACAGAGCTGCAAATGTTATTGCTAGTCATAAAATTATCCAACCGCAATGCCTGTCTACATGACCTAGGTTGGTTGTGAATACCACAAATTGATTATGTACTGCGTAAAGAAGACTTATCCTTTCATTTCTTCTAACTTTATTGCCCTTAATTTAATTAACTGTTGCTACATGCTACAGGTTAAAAAGAAAGGCTAATATGTTCCTATTGTGTAGCTTCAAATTTAGAGCATCTCTGACAAGTCTTCTTTTGCCCCTAACCTTTTCAGACATAAAAGAGCACTGGCTAATAAGTCTCTTTCTCTATGTACTCAATCTTTTTCTTATTTCTACCTCAATCTTTCTTCCATCTCCTTCTCCTCCCTTCTTATTCTTCCCATTTTCTGGCTATGTTATTCTTCTATCTATAGACAGTTTTCTGTCTGATATGTAAGCATATTGGCTATTCCCAATAAAAATTAGAGACCTATGTTCAAGTGCATCCTTAATGATAGAGACTATTCCTGGTGATTTAATAGTGGTTTTCAGAATTGTTTCGACATAAGGCTAAGTAATCCTTGAAATGTTCTTGTTCATAATAATAGCACCTAAACCATTTAAGCACAAAAGAGACAGTAAGATCTCCTACATATCTTATGACAAAACTGAGGAACAATACCAGTATGGGAGTTACTACTACATTTCATCTATAGAAGGAGAAG